>NW_019416436.1:496644-501500 GCF_000390285.2 Anoplophora glabripennis
ACACTTGTAGCATGTCCACATATTCATCATTAGTAAAATTTGGCATAATTCTTGTTAATTTACACCCAAAAAGTATTTAGCTGATAACAGTGACAACTTACAGAAGAGTTAATTGTGACAACTGGCATGACAGCAGCACACTTAGTTTTTCTTTGATTGATTGCAATCATATACGGTGTGAGATGAAAGGTAATACATTTTATTTTTTTATTAATAAACGAAAAGCTTTAAAGGAAAATTGCTAGGGAGGTAAAAGTTTCTAAAAGAACCAGATTATCTAATGCGTATTTGTGGATATCGAGTTTTTACGAAATATAAAAGTTATGGCAAAAAATGGCTTGAGGGCGGTGGTAATTTCAACCCCTTTCGAGGGGTTAAAATTTTCGAAAAATAGTTGAAAACTCGTATCTGTATTAGTAAGCAACCTGTAAAAAATTTGTTATCTGTACCTCGTTCGGTTTTCAAATTACAGCCAATTTTCATAATTTTTTTGGAAACTGATGGCCCGTATCTCTTCAGGGGTGAACATTTTACTAAGGCGATTTTTTGCAGATCGTGTTCTTTTGAAATGTAGATTCACTGGTATCATTTATGCTACTCCATTCAAAAACACCCTATATATATATTTGCATTTTTTTATATTTTTCTTCGTAGGAGGACACATGCTCGCGTTCTTAAGTTGCATCGAAACTGGGCTGTTGCCCAGGGGTCGCTTGGACCCTCCCCTATGGTCGCACAGGTCGGGCAAGAACTGCACCAGGCGCAGGAGGCCCTTACCTGCGCTCTCGGAGACCGAAGAAACGACGAAAGACTACGTGTTCAGGATCATAGACAACAGCGATCGCAAGGAGATCCGTAAGCGGCAACTTGGGCGTTCCAATCTCGCGACGTCGCTCTAATCCAGTTCTTTCTTGCAGTGAAACGCAACGAACTCATGGACACGCACGCCGCCTTGCCCACCAAAGTGAGGGTGCAGCTCTGCAGCACCAGCACGAGCTCCGACAGCTCCACCAAGAGCTTCAGCATAGACCAGAACGTCCCCGATAGCCCGCCGAGCGTTTGCATCAAGGCCGTGTGCGATTCGATGAAACGCCAGATCATCTCCAGGGCCTTCTACGGGTGGCTGGCTTACTGCAGGCACTTGTCGACGGTGAGGACGCACCTCAGCGGGCTGGTTAACGGCAAGATCGTGTCCGGGGAGGGGGCAAGTGAAGGTATTATCGTGCTTTTTGCAAATACCGCTTTTAACTGCAGTTTGTGCCCGTTTGCGCTGAAGTTAATAAGCGTTACTTGACAAAAAGTCATTTCTGCTGATTTGCAGAGTGATAACTCTTATTATTACCAAAGTGGTGCAATTTTAAGGTTAGGTTTAAATAGGTTAGGTTAGGGAAAAGAGAAAATAAAAAATAAATGCCTGAGCAGGGGCGGCGGAGGGTTGATTTGGGGGGTTGGAAAGTTATGAAAAATTGTATCATTGGGATTTCTGGCGAAAATTGACGTCAAACAAAAAAGTATCTAATGCAAAAGTTGTAGATCATGCAAAAATCTACAACTTTTGTAGAGGTCACTTTTTAACATAACCTCAAAATTTCCGAGATAAATGCGAAAAACAGTTTTTCTTTCTGATTTTTCGTTTTTTATTTCTCATTTCCGCAAAATTTATTTCATTTTGACGAAACTTGTTGAAAGTATACCTTTCTCTGTATTAAATAACCTCAAATTTTTTTAAATAAAAAAATAAAGAAGTTTCTGATATTCATTTTTTTCGGCCTTTTCCAAGAAAAATTCTACTTAAAAAAAATCATCGTACAGAGTTATGCCGGTAATAATTTTTTTCGTTTTGACATATACATTTTGGTGAAATAAAAAAATTTGTAATCACAGTTCAAAAACATGCTCAAAAATGCAAAAAATTAAAAAATTACTTGCAGCAATGAATTTTTCAGTAATTGTTGATAATTTGTTTAAATTTTAAAAAAGTCAAAAACTGATTGCACCATTCAATTGTACGGAAAAAATACAAAAAAATTGTCCCATTGTTTGACCCAAAACAATTTTTATACAGTATTGATATAAACATAAGTCGAATAGTGAATAAATAAAATAAATAATAATTTTTTTGCCGTAGGATCGATTAGTGTACTTATTTTTTTTAAAGTTTGATGAATTCATAGATATTCAGTGTGTCCAAGATAAGGATGGGACAGCATTAGGATCTAGGAAACGGTAAGAGATACGGGGTGGCTCAGAATAGAAAAAAGTTGTGTCTTTTTATACCTAACAATATGCTGTTTAGAAAGTTTTAAAATTCCGGGTAGTTCTGGAAATATCCGGAATTTTGCTAAATTGTTTAATTTTTTCTGGCTTTGTTTGAAAACGAATTTTAAAATAATCGCTTAAAAAGTTTTTAGCTTGTTTTAGCTATAATTTAAAATTTTTCCCAAGTTCTTTTATGAACGCTTTCAAAATATCTGTTGGATGAAGTCATAACAGTATAAAAGTGAATACCGCACAAAATATCCAACAATTTTTTACTATCGTTAGCAATACTAACTAGAAATAATAAAATATTTCATAAATTCGTATTATTTTTTCATTCATCACTTTTTAAATTATGGATTAAAAAAAATGTTAGATATTTTGTGCTGTATTGACTTTTATTCTCTCCTCTCTCTCTCCTCTCTCTCTCCTCCAATAGATACGGGTATTTTTAAAACGTTCAGAGCCGTACTCAGGAAAAATTTTTAATGATAGCTAAAAACCTTTTTAAGCGATTACAATAGTAATATCATTTAATACAGAATTAAAAATTACTAGATTTTGTCATATATAGCAGCAATATATTTAAAAAAATTAATTTGATGATGACCTGTCGAAGACGAAACGTCGGATTGCAAAAATGTTGACGCCATTGGATAGAGCGAAAAAAAGTGGCAATGTAACTATGCAATTTATTTAAAATTCGTTTTGAAATAAAGCCAGAAAAAAAATAAAACGAGTTTGCAAAATTTCTGGTTTTCGGATTTCGCGTCGACAGTAGACTTTGCAGTTAACACTTTGTATTGCTGAAATCTCAAATCATCCTTAGATAATTTGTCATTTGTGCATTTATAATTGGACTAAGATGTTTATGGCAATATTGTACAAAAATAAAGTTTTGGGTCAAACAATGAGACACAGATTTCTTGTATTTTTTTCCGTAGAATTGAATGGTGTAATCAGTTTTTAAATGTTATTTGATTTAAACAAATTATCAACAATAACTGAAAAATTCACTGTTGCAAGTAATTTTTTATTTTTTTCGCATTTTTGAGCATGTTTTTGAAATGTTATTACAGATTTTTTTATTTCACCAAAAAGTATGTCAAAACGAAAAAAATTATTACCGGCAGAACTCTGTACGATGATTTTTTTAAGTAGAATTTTTCTTTGAAAAAAAAGTGTTTCAGGCCGAAAAAAATGAATATCTCAGAAACTTCTGGATTTCTTTATCTAAAAAAATTTAAGGTTATTTAAGACAGAGAAAGGTATACTTTCACCAAGTTTCGTCAAAATTAAATAATATAATTTTTGCGGAAATGAGAAATAAAAATCTAAAAATCAGAAAAAAATATGTTTATCTACAAAAGTTGTAGATTTTTGCATTATCTACAACTTTTGCATTAGATACTCTTTTGTTTGACGTCAACTTTCGCCAGAAATCCCAATGAAGAATTTTTCATAACTTTTCAACCCCCCAAATCAACCCTCCGCCGTCCCTGCTCACGCATTTATTTTTTTTAGGTTTTTACCATTTCCACTTATAAAAGTCCAGGCAACAATTTTTTTCCTCCAAGTGTAATTTGGTTGGACCTATGCATATATTGTTAAACCCCATTTAATATTTCAACCGGTTTTTTTGCAAAGGAATAACGATTGAAAGGTGGGCCGAGCTGTGCGTGGAAGGCGTGGTGTCCGACTATTCGGAGGTCTACAGGCTGACGTACTTCGGCGGCATAGTCCAGGAACTGAGACACGAGATCTGGCCGTATCTCCTGGGTCACTACAAATTCGGCAGCACGCAGGAACAACGAAACGAACTCAGCGAAGAAACAAAACAGGCGTAAGTGTGAGACAAATAACACCCATACAGTACAGAATCCAATAGAAAATATAAAATATTAACTCTAACCGGTGTTGCGAGAAACAACTACTCCACGGGCTATATGCCCTGACCGGCATTGAATTACACTCGCAACACCTAATGCAACAGCTAGGATCGCTCGTCAGTCTAACCCACCAGGCACAGACCGGTTTCGGGCTTATTAGTCCTCATCAGTGTGTCATAGGTGAGACAACCGACGAACGATCCAGCTGTTATAGTATCGTATACTCACGACAAAGAGGTCGTACAAAAACATTTTTTTTTAATTCGTGAAAAAATGTCGGCGTTTCTTTCTTTAAGTCATTTTCATAAAATAAAAATGGAAATCGTTACTGTAGGGCTATTCGCTGAGAAGATCTAGCCAATTTTCGAGAGCGATTTTTTTTTCAAAAAATCGATATATCGAAAAATAATTAATATTTTTAAATTTTTCAAAAATGTACTTTTTTGGCTTGCCGCGGGCTATGCTTGCAGTAAATAGCAAATATGGGCACGTAAATATAAACGAGTTATCGAAGAAGAGAAAAGAGAAGATTTTTAACGGTTTCTTCGATATATCTCGAAAAGTAACAAAGCAATCGATACTTTCAAAAAATCAGTCGATAGATCTTTTTAAAACCTACAACTTTCTCATTTAAAATTTTTCAATCCGTGCTATATTTTTTTAGTTATTTTAGAAAAACCGTTTTTTTCAACTTTGCGATTTTTTTTA
>NW_019416436.1:502232-587802 GCF_000390285.2 Anoplophora glabripennis
ATAATAATAATATCTCTACTCCTCATTCTAACTACGAGAATTAGCCCAGAAGTCGGAGACTTGTGCGGGAGAGGAGGCGGCATATTATTATTACGCAGGCCGCATTTGCGCCCAGGAACGACTTATGTTGGTAGGCCCTAACCACCATTCAGTGCAGGAATGAGGGAAACCTGGAAAACCTCATTAATTAGTGGGGTGGTCAAATGCCAACCGGTGTCAATCTCTCACATTGACCCAAGCCAACATTCTTCCACCCTACCATACCTGCACAGAGGGTACCAATCCTCCGTACAAGCATAGCTAATATACGGTCTACCGACCGCGGGATTCGAAACCCGGGCAGATCGACACATCGATTTAAATACTGACTAAATAAAACTAAACAAACAGCAAAGCGCTTTAGGTATTCGGTGGGTTAATAAAAAATGCAACGGGGCACGTGCGCTCCCACAGTCAACCAATTACGAGAGTCCGAGTCGCAGCCTCGATGATATATGTCATGTCCGACCCCTTCCACCCGAACTTGATAGGGGAGATGCGTGTAATTTACTTGGTCTATGCGAAAGAATTACCTGGCCAGACCGGTATAGGGTGTTAATGATAAGTTTTGCCAAAATATTGAATTAAGTTATCCATGAAAAAATAGTCCCTACTAAAAAAATGTCTTCCCCCAAATTGTATCGCTCAATCTTTTATGCCAGTGAAGGTACATGAAAAATCATATAAATATTTGAAACATTTAACACCCTGTATTTCCGCAGGGAAACGGATTATCAAAAATTTTTATAGGGCAAAAGTTGATCATTTTCATCGGTAGAATACACCATTAAAGTTTGGCAAAACTTATCATTAACTCCCTATATTTACCTGTACATTTACTGTCCGTAGCATTACATCTTTTTTTCCAGCTACGAGAACACAATGTCTGAGTGGCTGGCCGTGGAGGCGATAGTTAGACAACGCGATAAGGAAAACCAAGCGCACGCCATCGCAAAATTGAGCAGCGAAAGCATGTCCGGCGACCAACTACCCCCCCAGATCCAGAGGGAATTGAGCAACGAGGTATAATTTACAAGGATTATCAAATCTGTATTCAAAAATTACTCTTTGTTCGTTTTAATTCTATTTCGTTATTGAAAACTCGATAGATTGCCATTAATTTGAACTTTTCCCTTTTATTGCACCGTAGGTTTTCGAGGACGACGGCGTGACAGACGACGAGGGAGACGAATCCCTGGAAGACGACAAGGCGGAGCAGCGAGGACCGAGGCCCAAACGCACAAAACAGAACACGATCAAGTACGAGAGCGACGAGGACGGCGAGGGGAGAGGGGTAGGGGGCGCTGTGGTCGGCGCGAAACCTGAAAACGTACAAAACGAAGAAGCCTTATCCTGTAGAAATAGTAGACATAGTAGCGAGACGAGTGATACTAATGTAGGTAAGACGATTGTTTTCTTTTCAGCGTCGTTCCTACAGCCGTTGTTGCCATATAATGTACTGTTGCAATATACAGGGTGTCCGGTAAGTACCTCCTAATCTCTCGGGAGTGTATAGGGGAGGTCAAAATAAAACTAGTCCTTCCTATAATTTTTTTTCCTAATGTGCCCCTAACGGAGTTATGGGGGGGTCAAAGGGATACCTAGAAATTAACGTTTAGGGTTATAACTTTGAAACCACCCTGTATATTTTAATAAAATTTTCGTACGTTGTATTACACATGGAGCTCTACGATTTGATGCTAAAATCAACTTTTTGCTATTATCAGGTGTCCAGAAACGGACTGGCCCTATCACAATTTTTCTCAAAATTTTGACAGAAGTAATTTTATCAAACTGAAAATATTATTATTAGATACTCTGAAGGTTTTTCTTTAAAAATGGTACTCTTTATTTATTTCGAAAAAATGAACGGTTTGCGAGATAAATCGGTTTTGAAAAAAATTGGTAACAAATACAACAACAATTAAAATTTATTTTTTTACAATAAAATCATTCCCGCTAGTGCCAGCCTACAGATTCACCATAAACATTTACTGGTGGTGAATTAAGGGAATGAATAATGCCGTTTCTTGTAAAATCAACATCTATGACCAAAATACATCTACAAATTATTATTGCTCTTGTCTCCATGGAGTTCTTTTCTATTGTTTTCGTTGTTAGACCCTGTTGATTTTAAAGTACTTGTCAAAGGCGCGTGACAGAATAAAAATTCAATTTTATTGTGGTATTCGTTTTAAGCCGTTAGAAATAACATTTAAAAATGGAAGAATATTCCTGTGCAGAATATGCTGATATGCACCTAATTTATGGGGAAGCATTATGCAACTCCGTGGAGGCAAGAAGACTTTATGAGGAAAGGTTTCCGGGTCGACATTTGCCGAGTCCAAAAACTTTTGAAAGAGTTGATCGTAGTTTAAGAGAAACAGGTAAAAAAAAATAGTGAAAAACGTTAGTGAAACTAATTTCTTCCGAATCCTTTATTTAGGAAGCTTTTTGCCACGCCGTGGTGGAGCAGGAGCCCCGAGGAGAGTACGAGACCCTCATGTAGAGGAACAAATATTGGAAGACGTTGCTAATAATCCTTCAAATAGCATAAGGAAGCTTGCGGCGCAAAACAATGTTACAAAATGGGCTGTACATGAAACTCTGAAAGAACAATTGCTTTACCCGTACCACATCCAAAAAGTACATGCTATGTCTCCAGATGATTATCCAAAAAGACTTCAATACGCCAATTGGTTTTTACAGCATCATATTCGGAATCATAATTTTGGTACATCTATTTTGTTCACCGATGAAGCAGGTTTTACAAGAGACGGCATAATTAATTCGCATAATCTACATGTCTGGGATGAAGAAAACCCTCACGCTTTAGTTCAAACTCGCTACCAACAAAGGTTTATGGTGAATGTGTGGGCTGGCATTATCGGGAATCATTTGATTGGTCCATTTATTCTGGAGCAAAGACTTAATGGTGCTCTTTATTTGCAATTTTTAGAGGAAAATCTAAATATTTTGTTAGAAGAAGTGCCCCTTCAAATAAGAACTGAAATGTGGTACATGCATGACGGTGCACCACCCCACTTTGATCGTTTAGTACGTCAACATCTGACGAATGTTTTTGGTGATCGATGGATAGGTCGAGGCGGACCTGTATTATGGCCACCTAGGTCGCCCGACCTAAACCCATTAGACTTTTTTCTGTGGGGTCATTTAAAAAATAACGTTTATTCAACACCCGTAAATAGTAGAGAGGAACTTCTGCTGAGGCTAACACAGAACTGTGACCATCTCCGCAATAATCACGGAATATTATTTCAAGTGCACCGGGAAAACATTCGTAGGATTAGAAAGTGCATTGAAGTACGGGGTGCTCATTTTGAACATCTACCGAAGTAACATTTAGGTACCTTTGTTCATTGTTGAATGTTCTTTGTTGCATGTCTTGTAAGTAAGTTATTTTTCAAATGTTATTTTTAATTGGTCACTACTTGCTCATAAAGTATAGCCAACCCGTTCAAAGATTTCTGGACTTGATAAAGTTAAAGAAATTAAATGCATGAAATAATATGTAAAAAAAATAAATTTTAATTGTTGTTGTATTTGTTACCAATTTTTTTCAAAACCGATTTATCTCGCAAACCGTTCATTTTTTCGAAATAAATAAAGAGTACCATTTTTAAAGAAAAACCTTCAGAGTATCTAATAATAATATTTTCAGTTTGATAAAATTACTTCTGTCAAAATTTTGAGAAAAATTGTGATAGGGCCAGTCCGTTTCTGGACACCTGATAATAGCAAAAAGTTGATTTTAGCATCAAATCGTAGAGCTCCATGTGTAATACAACGTACGAAAATTTTATTAAAATATACAGGGTGGTTTCAAAGTTATAACCCTAAACGTTAATTTCTAGGTACCCCTTTGACACCCCATAACTCCGTTAGGGGGCACATTAGGAAAAAAAATTATAGGAAGGACTAGTTTTATTTTGATTTTATTTTGACCTATACACTCCCGAGAGATTAGGAGGTACTTACCGGACACCCTGTATATCGTGCGTAAAATGCTAATCAAATGTTCGATATCGGAGCTTTTGGCGTTTTTTTTTAATCTGAGTAAAATTTCTGAAGAAATGAAAAGTTGGGGTCAGCATCCAATTATTTGAGAAATTTACCGTCTAAGCAGTCAACAATTTTATAATCTAACTTGGTGTAGTTAAAAAAGAATTAACAATATAAATTTTTCACGACTTAATTGAATTCACATTATTTTTCCTCCCATTTGCTCTCTTTTACGACTACTACCAAGTAACTAACTTGTAATAACTTTTTTTATCTTTTTAATTGCTACTTTGTAACCGTTCCTTTGCAACTGTTACTTAGTCACTGTAATCAAGCAGTTGCTACTAAATAACTGCTACTAATGAAAGTAATTGCCAGATTAATGCCACTTTATAAACGCTACTTAACTACTGCTTTATTACTGATACTATGTACCCGTTACTCTGTAAATGTTACATTATTATGGATCCATTACTTAGAACCGTCACTGGGAACCGTTACTTTGTAGCGGTTACCTCGGAACCATTCGTTTGAAACCGTTACTTGGAACTGTTATTTTGAAACCGTTACATTTTTAAGACAAATTCGAGCCAGTGTTGCTATTTTTTAACGTATTTCGAAAAAATACGGGATATAAGAAGTTTGACTGCCATTACTTCAGAATGAGACAGAGTAATGATAAACGAACAAAAAAGTTGTATATTACAGGGGGGTAAGATTAACAATTTTCAAAATACAGCTAGTATTAAAATTGGGGAGTTTCATCACAACGTGACAACAGCGCTTAACCTGCTGATGCACACCACGTGTACACGCGGCAGACTTGTTCTACGGAAAAAATGTAAACAGCTATAATTGTGAAACATTTAGTAAATTTCAAGACAATTGTTTTCCAGTTTTTAAATAAATAAAATAAAATATATCGATTTTGTAGTGTTGTGCTTAAATTTTAGCTCAAATTTTAATAATAATTAAACAGGAACTTAACTTTTAATCATATTATGAATTTGAAAAATATGCAATTAAGGTACCCAAAGATTCAAGTCGTCCAAATAATTATACGTATAAAAAAAAAAATTTAGGTACTTACCAAAAAGCAAAATTCAGTAATTTTTAAAAGCAACAAGTACAAAGCAAACTACAACATATGCTCAAAATGTCCACCACCATTTTCGGTGCACGCGCGACACCTTCGAATCCAATTTACGCGCACTCGCTGGAAAACACCTCAAGAAAAGGAAATAGTGGTACGCAAAAAACATTCAGACACAGTCGAATTCCAGATACCAACTGAATTGCTTATTAGTGGGCAGCTTAGTACTTCGTGTTATCCGCCACGCCGTTGTCGCATTGCTTGATATGAATTTTATGGAATTTTAAATTTGTTACAACACTAATTATTTTTTAGAATTAAGGAGGTATATCGGGGTCTGAGGGAAGTAAGGAGTGCAAGGGGGGTCCTATGCTTTTCTTATGGGACTAAAACCCGCTGTCAACTTAAAAAATTAAATTCTATGGAAATTATTTGCGATAAACATTATCTATATAGCAAAGAAATCTACTCATATGCACATAGCATACATATTGACTAATTAACAACATAAAAATATCATATTTAAGTATTTTTAAATTATACTTAATGAACGCATAAAGACTATGTAGATGTGGCAACAGCGCTAATAATTGACTAGCAGTTGTACACACTGCGAACCTACAGACCTCGGACATCGGAGATATTGCGCGTCAAATTCGGATAAAGATACGTACGCGTTCAAAAATGTATTATGTGTAAACTATGTACAATATAATTATTATATATAGCAAATATATCGTATTATCCTCGCGAAGATTTGTATCCTTTATTTAAAATCCGTAAATCATGTGAACTGGTAAAACAACGAGAATTATGTTAATTTAGTTCTAAAGAAATGAAATGACACTCACGCCCATCTCTCGTCCAAGTCGAAGAAAATGTTGGATGCAATTTTGAAGGTTCTGTGATAGAAATTACATTATTAGTCACTGTTCGTGCTTTTAATCTCTATTTTAGTAGTGTTACAAAAGTTTTGTGCAACTATAAGTAACTTTTTAGATATAAAGTTTGCTGAGGAATATTTATGTTCCTTTGTTATTCCGTACAAATGCTTTTATCTCAAGTGTTACTAATTATATTAATCAAGTAAAGAAAACTTTATGTAACCCTAAATATTGTTGGGTAATGATTACGATGTTTTTATAAACCATTAAATATATTAAAAGGATTTATCACCTGTATTTTTTATTCCAATAAATATATCACAGCTTCCTAGTATTTTTTAATTAATTTAGTTTTTTAAAAACATTACGAAAAATAATCTGTTGATTATATGTATATTGTTGATAACAATGTATGTACATGGGATTTGGGAAAAATGTATATGCTTGAAATCAATTTCGTTTTTATCAAGTCTTTCAAATGTATTCCCTCCTTGCTGTCAGCTGATTGCGACGTTGCCACATTAATCATCAAGTCAGACAGAAATGCAATTATTGGTTTCTGATTCTAATTAATACAGCTGTACTATGTTCAAAACTTACATTAGTTTTCCGTCAAAAATAAGATAATACTGTGTACTATCTATGGTCACAATTTCTACATTTTTTTCTCAGTTATGGGCAAAAAAGCCGCACCTATGTTAAAATGAACAACTTTCAACAACAATATCTCAAAATCTAGATTAAAAAAAATATGACGCCCAGAGTGAGCACTGGGTAATACACTATATAAATTCAAGTCAAGTACATCTGTGTATTTGAGTAAACCCGATATACCTCCTTAAGCATAAAAAAAGTTAAAAAAAGTGATAAAGATTGTATTTTATGGTAAACTATGTACGTAGTTATGTCAATATTCCTTAATTAATCGAACTTTTATACGTTAAGTTGAAGATTTCGATAATTTTTTTCTCGGAAATGGTCGAGTTTAGGACCCATGCCATATGAGGTTTTTTTTTGTTTATTTTAATGTATTCTATCGTCTATTAAAATTAAGGCAGTCAAACTTCTACCACCCTGTATATAAATTTCACAGCTCAAATTATGGACCAGTATTTGCCTTAAAATACGATGGAATTTTGGCTGGGCAGATATTTTTTCTAGCACCACCAGCATATTTCGCATAAAAGTTAATGTTTGCGTGCACAAAGTTAACATTTTACGGTAATAGGAATATAATTATTTTAGGTAAATTAGGGAATGCTTGCAAACTAGACATTGACGAGGTGGCCAGCAAACTACTGATCAGCGGCGAAGAAGCCGTCGATCGCAAAGACGAAGACGACATACACCTAGATCCCCACGTAGAACTAAAAGACTTCATTCACAACGTCATAGTCACCAACGCCAGCGTAGATATGAGCGGTCTAGGTGAGAAATCTTATCTAGTACTCGTAAAATCAGACAAGGTGACTATTTGGTCAGTGTGTTTCAAGTAATATAAGTTACGAAGCTTTCAGAACTGATCCTTTTTTAAACTATAGTCCGTCAAAGTGCGATAAATTGCAAAAAATTAAGATCGAGGCCTTAATCTAAATAATTTTCTTGACACATGACCTGGCAAAGTCGTAATTGAGCAGTGCGCATGGGTAAATGATTACCTTCCATGTGAACAGCGGTTCACAAAATGTACTTGTTTAAAAAATATAATAATATGTCTCCGTAAATAAACGTAATTTGGAAAAATGACTTACTAGACTTAGGGAGGATACTTATCGAATTGTATCAGCTGTGCGAGCGGTCACATAGCGTAATGTATTGTATACCTATATACAATGACAAGGACTCCCAACTTACAAATAATAAACCGAGCATACTCATGCGCTGTTGCCAAGTTTCTGTTCCAGCTTTTGGCATTTATTTATGCACATTGGGTAAGAAATAATAATTGAGGAACGAAAATATATAATTTTTAAGTATCTTAAACTCAATTTTATCCAATATTTGCAAGCAAGTATCTCAATCTACTTACTTTCTAGTCTCAAAGAACGTTTTTCGACATATTTTTCTCTTTTCCCCGGAAAAATATGTCGAAAAACGGGTCATCTTTCGTTCTTTATGTATGTTTGTTGTTCCCCTGGATTTAGCATTGGTTTTTTGGAATAGGCAAACTCGAATTCTTATTTTACATAATATTTGGGATTTTTCTGTGCAACAAAATAGATGACTTCAAACACAAACGCCAAGGCCTACTTTTACTGCTCTACCGCCTGGACTTGTTACTATTTTTTGGAAGCACTCTGTTTAGTTTATGGATCTCGTAAACGACCTCTGACCACGCATTTTATAATCCGTCTGATGTGATATGATGAAAATGGACGAACATGTCACAACTTCATTTAATTACATTTAGCGCTACCAATTTACTGATAGAACTACACTGTGCCATGTTTGAAGTTTATATCTGTAATGATTTTTGAGTAACTGACTAAAAATTGTTTCACTTTGAATCCTTGAAGGGTTCTAGAGCCCTTAAAAATCATTTAATCTCACCAAAGAAGTCAGTACTGGCAGTTTGTCGATCGCTACGTCGCTATTACAATCTGTATACAGGGTGTAAGTAGTTTGACTGGCATTGTTTCAGCATGAGATAGAGTAATCATAAATGAACAAAAAAGTTGGATATATCAGGGGAGTAAGATTAACAGTTCTCAAAATATAGCGAATGTTAATATTGGGGAGTTTCATCACAATGTGACAACAGCGCTTAACCTAACGCTACACAGCTGGTGCGCACCACGTGTGCACGAGACAGACTTGTCCTACGGAAAAAATGTAAACAACTATTATTGTGAAACATTTAGTAAATTTCAAGACAATTGTGTTCCAGTTTTTTTTATAAATAAAATAAAATCGATTTTGTAGTATGAAGATGGTGTTGTGCTTAAATTTTAGCCCGAATTTTAGTAAATATGAATCTGTTAAAATAGAAATTTAACTTTTAATCAAATTAGGAATTTGAAAAATATGTAATTAAAGTACCCAAAGATTCACGTAAACCAAATAATCATACGTATTAAAAATAATTTAGGTACTTACCAAAAAGCAAAATTCAGTAATTAATAAACAACATATAAAAAGTTACCAACTGTAGAGTGTACGCTAAATTATTTATTTAACAAATTACATAGTTGCATAATTACAGTTTTTGGAAAATATATAAAAAAAATATAATTTAAAAAAAAATAACTGCGCCATTCGAAAGAACAGGAAATTTTACATAAAAAATGGTAATAAAGTTTTTTTCTAAAATGCGAATTGAAGGCTGTAGAATTTTTTTTCTAACGTACGAAAAATGAGACGGGCTGCCCCCAAGTACAGCTCTCGAAGAGCGCGCGGCCCCGAGCGCGCTACACTAAATTTGTTATAACTTTTGATCTAATTGTTCAAATCGACCTCACAAAAATTTAAATGAAAGAAGAGTCATCCGGCTATCAAAATTTTATATCTTTAAACTTGAGAAAAAAAGTATATATAGTACATACGTACAAAGTTGTCATTCTATAATTTTGTACAATAATAATAAAATAGCTGTCATTCTTTTAATTTTTAAAATAAATATCTGTAACTTTCGCAGATTACTCTTCAAATGACGATTGAAACAGTGAGCGATACGGAAAAAATCTTAAAAATTTAATTTGAAAAATATTGAGCCCAACATATTCAATAATTTTAAAAAATCACAAATTTCACTTTTTAGGCCATACTTTATAGCTCAAAAACTATAGTTGTAAATGTGATATTGAAACTTTATGAGAGCACTTTTTAAAGCTTAAAATCTCCACTTTAAGATGGTGCATTTTATTTTTCTTAAAAAATTGAAATAATAGTTGAAAAAACAAAAAATTAAAAAAATTCATGAAAAATCCGTGAAATTTATTATTAAATAAAGTTTAATAATGTATAAAATTTTTTTTTTGTTTAAAAAACCATCAAAGAATTAAGTTAAGACCTTAAAAAAAGTAAATCCAGCGAAAAATATTTTTTTTATTTATAGTAATAAGTAGAAAATTGTTACAACAGCAAAAAATAATGTTTTTTTGATGAATTGATTTAATATTCATTTTTAAAAAGTATATTCTGTAACTGAAATTGTGAATATAAGTTCGAAACCTGCTCGATGAGTATAGCACGCACATGGTGTATACTACTTCATAGAAATATATACAATAGCCTTACTTGCGAAGGGGAATTTTGAAAGTTGTTTTTCTTGTCAGTTTGGTTGACGAAGTTAAGCAGTGTGCACACCAAATATTTTTTTGTTACAGTTTTATTTATTTTAAAAACGTTTTTCGTTTATAAGAATTAAATAATTATTATTATAAATGGTATAAGAATATCATTTTTATATTTTCGAGTAAGCTGCAGTTATCAGTGTATTAAAAAGTGTATTATTCACATATTTTGTCCATTTTCACGTTATACTCTCGTACACTTGCAATTCTTTAATGTAATATTATTACTTAATATTACAAATGATCTTCAGTTTACATTTAAGGTATTTATATTCGTTTTCTTTTATGCTGAACCTGTAAATGTATGAGATTAATATTTATATATGAATATGGATCCATTTAAAATAATTAATGAATAAATAAATAATAGACGTTGATTTTGATTTTGTAATTTAGTCTTTCAAATCAGTGTTTTTTTTTCAATTTTATTGGCTTAAAGTTTAATTGCCCAGTTATTTTTGAAGAAGAGCAAGAACTCGATGAGATTTAAAAATTAATTATTTTGTAATAAATTTGTTTTTTAAAAAATAAAACATATTTTCAATAAAATCTCTTTAGCCATTTATAATGTTCATTTTTCGAACCTCTATATTACAAATATGCGAGAGTTTGATTTAAAATCGATAATTGTTAAATAAATTGTTTAAAATAGTCGGCCATATTGGATCAGCCATTTTGAATTTTCATTTTTTGACATATTCTTTTGTAGCGACGTCAAAAACCCCTATATTACAAATATAAGCGAGTTTGATTTAAAATCGATAATTGTTAAATAAATTGTTTAAAATAGTCGGCCATATTGGATCAGCCATTTTGAATTTTCATTTTTTGACATATTCTTTTGTAGCGACGTCAAAAACCCCTATATTACAAATATGAGCGAGTTTGATTTAAAATCGATAATTGTTAAATAAATTGTTTAATAGTCGGCCATATTGGATCAGCCATTTTGAATTTTCATTTTCCGACTTCATATTCTTGTGCAGCGACATCGAAAACCCCTATATTGTCAATTTGAAAGAATTCGATTTAAAATTCATTGAATTATTTTAAATCTTAAAAAAATATATTTATTATTGTTTAAACAATTAAAAAACAATTAGCGTACAAAAATAAATCTATAACTTTCTTCTAATACTTATCGCCAAGTAATTTCAAAAGGTTTTAGGAAAATCCATGCTTCCCATAATTATTTCGAAATAATGCGTAATTTTAAGCTATCTTGACTCCACTATTTTATGGTATTCTATGCAAGCAGTTATGTCAATATTCCTTAATTAATCGAACTCTTGTACATCAAGTTTGAGGTTTTGATAATTTTTTTTCGGGTATTCTGTCGTCTGTTAAAATTAAATAGGTTTATCTGATTTGGAACGAACAAATATTCATAAAAAAATTAATATTAATATGAAGAAAATCCTCAAAAAAAATTTTGACTAGTTTGGATACCTATCTAAGAGACAAGATATTAATAAAATAATTTTTCACGATATAGTACAGAGTCTTATAACAATGTAGATTTTTTGGTATTTCCACTTAGAATGCGCAACAATTGACGACCAGTTTCCACAGCAACTTGTATAAATAGGAAACCGATATCTAAGCGGAACCGTATGACAGTTCGTAGAAATCGATTAGGTACTTGTAAGATACATAATTTATAACAATTCTACTTCAAACTGCTGTTGTTGACTAACTTATCCTCCATGTGCGTGATAGCGGCAACGCCGCGGTCTCGACGTAGCATATTATTTGAAACTCGCAGATGTCCAAACAAACAGAATGATCGAACGGGAGCGAGCGAACGCGCCAGCCAAGTGCAACATTGCCAAATCTAAAGGCTTACTACTTTAGTCACTAGCGAATCTACAGAAACTTTCGTCAGACTTTAGACGTACCTCCGTACCCGATAAACCTCCTTAAAGTAGTCAAACTTCTAATACCCTATATTATGGGACAGAATCTTAACATATCGACACCCAAACCATTTAACGCAAAAGTATCGTTTTCAGGCAACGAAAGTCTCAGGATAACGAACCTGGACGCGGTCACGGAAGAGAACAACTCTTCCCTGGACACCTGCATAGAGACCCACGGACTGGCATCGCCCGCTAGATCGGCTTGCGTGTCCCCAGCTAGCTCTAACGGAGGCATATACAGCGTAAGTTTTTTCAACACGCATATCCGGAAAGGATACGTAAGGTTTTTTTATATTTCAGCAAGAACTGCTGGAGACCTTCGGGCTGAACCTGCACAGGATAGAAAAGGACGTGCAGAGGTGCGACAGGAACTACTGGTTCTTCATGGAGAAGGAGAATCTGGATAAGTTGAGGAACGTGATGTGTACGTAAGTATCCCCGTTGGTATTATGTAGAAGTAGAACACAAGTTGTAAGTCCCACAATTCTTCCCGACGGATCTTTTCCTGTACCTCGCACTTTTCCAGGTACGTCTGGGAGCACCTCGACATAGGCTACATGCAGGGCATGTGCGACCTCGTCGCGCCCCTCCTCGTCATCTTCAACGACGAGTCGCTCACGTACGCGTGCTTCTGCCACCTCATGGAGCGCATGGTGGAGAACTTCCCCAACGGCACCGCCATGGACTGCCACTTCGCCAACATGCGCTCCCTCATACAGATCCTCGACTCCGAAATGTACGAGCTGATGCACGCCCACGGCGACTACACCCACTTCTACTTCTGCTACAGGTCAGTGAGAGCGTTGGTGTCGCGTCCGAGAGTTCATTTTGACATATCGTCTTCTGCGCATAACACGGGTACAAATTCGTTTGAACCTATACTCCGTGGTCGAAATTATAAAGAGTGAATAAGACATAATATAAAAACACTATTACTATAATGCGTATAAAATATAAAATGATTTTTATACGGTTCAATATTATTTATCTTTGTGCCGCTCGCTACGCACATCGATAGAATCTATAATCGTCTATAGACTGAGTTACACTGAACGTCGATCTATATTCTATCTCTGTCTTTTGCACTTGGTAGGGAATAGAGAAATGCTTTTTTAGTTGGGTGTAAACGGACTTGATTTACGAGTCCTGAGAAACGTCAAAGCATAAGCGTAGACGAGGTGTCTAATTCCATGGCTATAATAAATTTATAAATTAAAAAAACACAACTGGGACGTTTTAAAGTGCCGGTTATAGCAAACCGTAAAAAATATTAGATGTTATGTTTTATTATCTTTTTTTAATATTTTCTATATCTCGTAGCCTTTTACGCAGACACGCCAATGGATTTTCGTTCCCGGCACGCTTCATCCCCCTTACTAGTCCAAAAGCTAGCGATTAGTCACTCTCTATAATTTCGACCGTCGAGTATAGAGGGGTTATACGGGGTGTTCCACCTAAGAGGGATTCTCCTGTAACTCTGCAACTGTCGAGTTTATAAAAAAATGGTTTTAATAAAAGTTGCCGGGAATCATGTAATGAAAACATTTTTAATTTTACGGGATGCTTTATTTCGCATGGGCGCGCTACATAATGTTGTTATTTTAAATGGAACACCTTGTATATTATTCAATTTTTTGGATTCCTAGGTTAATATTAGGCGGAGCTTATTAAGGAGGTATATCGGGGTCAGAGGGAAGTGAGAAGCGCAAGGGGGGGTCCTATGCTCTTCTTATGGGACTAAAGCCCGCCGCCAATTTGAAAAAATTAAATTCTATGGAAATTATTTGCGATAAACATTATCTATATAGCAAAGAAATCTACTCATATGCACATAGCATACATATTGACTAATTAACAACATAAAAAATCATATTTAAGTAGTTTTAAATTATATTTAATGAACGCATAAAGACTATGTAGATGTGGCAACAGCGCTAATAAATGACTAGCAGTTGTACACACTGCGAACCTACAGACAGACCTCGGACGTCGGAGATATTGCGCGTCAAATTCGGGTAAAGATGCGTACGCGTTCAAAAATGTATTGTGTGTAACATATGTACAACATAATTATTATATATAGCAATTATATCGTATTATCCTCGCGAAGATTTGTATCCTTTATTTAAAATCTGTAAATCATGTGAACTGGTAAAACAACGAAAATTATTTTAATTTAATTCTAAAGAAATGAAATGACACTCGCGCCCATCTCTCGTTCAAGTCGAAGAAAATGTTGGATGCAATTTTGAAAGTTCTGTGATAGAAATTACATTATTACTCACTGTTCCTGGTTTTCATCTCTATTTTAGTAATGTTACAAAAGTTTTGCAACTATAACTAATTTTTTAGATATAAAGTTTGCTGAGAAATATTTATGTTCCTTTGTTATTGCATGACTTGCAACAATGAATTTTTCAGTAATCGATAATTTGTTTAAATTAAAATTCAAAAACTGATTACACCATTCAATTCCGAGGGAAAAAATACAAAAAAAACTGTCTCATTGTTTGACCCAAAACTTTATTTTTGTACAGTATTGCTACAAACATCTAAGTCGAATTACAAATGCACAAATGATAAATTATCTCCGGATGATTTGAGTTTACAGCGATACAAAGTATTAGAGGTGTTTTAAAATCTTATGAGCTTTGACCTTCATATGCGCAGAAACATAATTCCGACCGTCGCGTCGCCTAAATTATTCTACGTCCTAAAAACATTACACCTATTATGCACAGTCTCTCTCGAGCTCTCTTAACGTAAACAAGCCTTTGATCCGATTACAAATATGATAATAAAATGCCCTATTCTTTGTTATTTTAATTTAAGCAATAAAAAAATATATAACAAACGTTCGCCAGTTGACTTTATTGATGCCCGAGCGCCTTAGTTCATTTCTACTTGTAATGATGCACATGGTCTAGTTCTGAGTCAATGTTTTTACAACGTGCTTATTAGAAGAATTATGCGGATACGCCACACCTTTCGTGCATTTCGCGGCTCATGAGATATTGAAACACCTCTAACTGCAAAGTCTACTGTTGACGCGAAACCCGAAAACCCAAAATTTTGAAAATCGTTTTATTTTTTTTCCGGCTTTATTTGAAAACGAATTTTAAAATAAATTGCATTTTTTTAGCTCTATCCAATGGCGTCAACATTTTTGCAATCCGACGTTTCCCCTTCGAGGGTCCATCATCAGGTTAATTTTTTTAAATACGTCGCTGCTATAGTTATGACAAAATCTAAAGTTATTTTTAATTCTGATTTAGATGATGTTACTATTGTAATAAAAGGTTTTTAGCTATAATTTAAAATTTTTCCTGAGTGCGGCTCTGAACGCTTTCAAAATGTCTATTGGAGGAAGTCATAACAGTATAGAAGTCGATACAGCACAAAATATCCAACAATAATTTAAAAAGTTGTATCTAATAAAAAAATAATACAAATTTATGAAATGTTTTATTATTTCTAATTAGTATTGCTACAAAAATAAAGTCAAACAATGAGACTTTTTTTGTATTTTTTCCGTACAATTGAATGGTGTAATCAGTTCTTGATTTTTTTTTAAATTTAAACAAATTATCAACAATTACTGAAAAATTCATTATTGCGTCATTTTTTATTTTTTTGCATTTTTTGAGCATGTTTTTGAACTGTCATTACAGATTTTTTATTTCACCAAAAAGTATGTCAAAACGAAAAAAATTATCACCGGCAGAACTCTGTATGATCATTTTCCTAAGTGGAAAAAATTAATATCTCGGAAACTTCGATTTCTTTTTATCTAAAAAAAATTGTGGTTATTTAAGACACTTTCACCAAGTTTCGTCAAAATTAAATTATTTTTGCGGTAATGAGAAATAAAAAACGAAAAATCAGAAAAAACCTGTTTTCGCATTTTTCTCGGCAATTTTGAGGTTATTTTACAAAGTGACCTCTACAAAAGTTGTAGATATTTGCATGATCTACAACTTTTGTATTAGATACTTTTTTGTTTGACGTCAACTTTCGCCATAAATCCCATTGATACAATTCTTGACAACTTTTCAACCCCCCGAATCAACCCCCCGCCACCCCTGTTCACGAATTTATTTTTTTTTCGTTTATTATAAGCCCCTTTACCATTTCCACTTATAAATGTCCAGGTAACAATTTTCTTTTTTTTTCCTTCTAAATAAGTTATTTCGCTCGGTCTATAAGGAACAACCTGTATATTATTATAACATAAAGAGTGTTTTTTTTATCAGTTTTACAGTTGCAGAGTTACAGAAAAATATCTCTTAGGTGGAACACCCTGTATATACTTTAAGGATTTAAGGTCTCAAAACGTTTTCATTGTCCATATTTAATTTTCAGGTGGTTTCTGCTCGATTTCAAAAGGGAACTGGTCTACCCGGACGTCAACGCCACCTGGGAGGTAATCTGGGCGGCGCAGCAGGTGGCTTCCAGCCACTTTGTGCTATTCCTAGCCTTGGCCCTCCTGGAGACCTACAGGGACATCATCCTGTCCAACGGCATGGACTTCACGGACATCATCAAATTCTTCAACGGTAAGTGGGGATACAATCTGAGAAAACAAAACGGAGCGGTACATTTTGAGAACCGATGATTTGTTTACGCGATTGCAACGTTGCCGCACGCTCCGCTTTTCCTTAGGTCAAGGATGTTATATTTTAAAACGTAATTTTTTCGTTCAGAAATGGCCGAACATCACGACGCGGCCGCTATTCTCAAGCTGGCCCGCGAACTGGTACTTCAACTGCAACTCCTGATAGAGAACAAGTAAATAAGCGGGAGATACTTCATCTAACTCTTCCGATGAAGTTGGGCGAGTGTAGAGAAGATCCTTTGACGGTTCCAAGACTTATGGTGGGCAATTAGAGATTAATTTTAAGCACAATTACGTTAAACTGATTAAGCTTAAATCGTCTCCATTCCAAGCAGGTGTCTTTTGTTTATCCACAAAAATTAATATGACATTTCGAGCGATTCGCCACAAAAAAACTTGATTACCTCATCTAGATACAAAGTAAGGGAGTGAGCTAGCTAGGAACTTTCTAAAAATAAACTAAAAATGTGCCAAAAAAACAAAACAACGTACGTAGTTGGCTAGGTTAGGTTAAGAGATTATTTTTTATTAGGAAAAAGACTCTCCTAGGATGTGGCTGGAATAAAAATACAGTTGGCAACTGCGCGCATAGGGAGAGATTCTTTACCAGTCGAACATAACCTCACATACACTGAAGTGAAACTTTTCCATGGTTAAAATTTATTCTCGATAAGAAATATCAGTTTCACTTTTCCTTCAACACGAAAGAGCTGCCGACATTATTTTTATTCTAACCTCAAAGCCGGTGAAGTATTATATTTTTCTACGTTCATTTTCACTGTAGCGCACCCCTTGAACGAGTTTTTAAACTAGACGTCTCGGAAGGGACCTTTATTACCGACCCACACCGCTACGACTACCCCCTAACCTTTAAGTTTGTGTGTCTGTGTATATATATGTATAATAATATTTATTATGTAAAGAAATATATATGATACACTATGTGTAACTTTTTAGCCGAAAATTACGCCGGCACACGGAAAAAGAAGTGGTCTGTACCTTTGGTTTGACCCAATAGACAAAAAAAAATCGAAAAAAATTGTTTTCAACTTGATCTAGTGTGTTTTGATGTGCTGAATAAAAATCTGAAGCCTTTTAGGCCGCACCCCCGCCGATTTTGCAAAAATCGCAAAATAATAGCGAAAAACCACCGAAAACAACGAACAATTGCCAAAAATCATGTTACTGGGCGCCAAAAATTGTAAAATTTTAATTCTGATCTTGATCAAGTGCGTTTCTTTTGTATTTTGACACGCTGACGACTATTAGCTACAGATTTTGGAAAAAATATGAGAAAAGGGCAAAAAATCGTATTAATAAAGTGAGAAACACACTCGATCAAGATCGGAAAACAATTTTTGGCGCCCACTAACCCAACTTTCGGCGACTTTTCATTTTCTTGTCATTTACTCAAAATACATAAAGCTTATTGGATCAAATCAAAGGTATAGACCACTTTTTTACTTTGTGTAGCGGTGTTATCTGTGGGCATAGAAGCAAAGTCAACTAAAATACGAATCGTAGTAAGACGCCCCGATATTGATCGCCCAATCAAATTTTGGGCTTACTGAAATTCAGTTTTGGTTGAATCTGCAAACGTGCGACAACAAAGCGTTGTGTTATACTTTTTTACCGACCCATCAGAGGTTGTCAAGAATCAATTAGGTATTATTATATTAAATGTTACAGATATATTTTTATCCGGCTGTTGAATCATATTATATTTTATGAGCTGAAGTTTATTATAGTATAAAATATCATCGTATTGTATTATTATCCTATCGAAGAGATGTGTTAAATTTTATATATTATATAGATTTAATATGACTAATCAAACAATCATCACTTTTATATCCCAAGTCTGCGAATTTGTTTAAATTCTACTCGTTATAGTACAGAAAGTTTATATTCCAAGCGCTCTGTGTGCTATACTGGGCGATACCTGCAACTTTCAAATGTCTTAAAAATTAGCACTCTACGAGAAAAAAATGTCTCCGACGAATCCTACGTACTTTTAGCCGTAGAATCCGAATCTGTAATAAAATATACGAGTTCCTACTTAAGATTTCAAAGCTCCCTTCACCCTCCTACAGGAAGGGGGGAGGGGAACTAATTATAGCACCTGTCTCTCCGTGGAACGATTAAATTTTTATTATGGACATTTTTTTTGTAGAGTGCTTATTTCTCCAGATATTTGAAAGTTCCAGGTTAAAAAAATCACTCGGTATACAGTTGGAAACCTCTAATCCTTTTTAATATTGTGAGTCACTGATTCCCATTTTAATATTCAGTTTTGTTGTAATTCCAAATATTTCCAAACTGTATTATTATTTTTTAATCAATCATAAAAGGTATGTCTAAGTCGAGTTGTACATAACATATCACTCTCCTTATGTAACATTGTTGTATTATATTGTAATAAACATTATTTAATATATATATTCCGTTTTTTTTTCAAAAATTCGATTGGTGGAAGGCAGGTGCAAAAGTAAGATAGAAAAATGCAAGTATTAAACATTTTTCGAATCAGCTTTGACAAAATTTCAAATATATTAATTGGTCTAATCAGCTGACAGGGTGGTAAACCCTCATATTGGCTTGGATGGAGGGTTTGGGCCTTAGACGTCTCCCCCTTAACGCTTACCACAAGGGACGTCAGAGATAGACAACATGGAAACTTTTGCTCTACCTCCATGGATGAGATTTAGCTTAGGTTTGGGATAATGGTCTACGCCCTAATTGTTTGTGGTCTAAGATGTACTTTGGGCACTTGCACTTTTTGTTTTGTTGTAACGTAAAAGTTTGTTATTATTGGGTGTGTATTGGATTTCCTACAACTTATATCAACATTTTTTTCTAAAATGTTTCTTTTTTTTTAAATGAAAATGTTTTTTACAAACTTTGGACGCCATTTGGAAAATGAGGCCGTAACATTCAGCTGGGGTGAAGGAATTTTTCCTAATTTTTACGCGTTTTTATTTACTCAACTATATTTTGGCAAAAAAAAAGGTATTTTCGACAATTTGACTGGCCTATAGAGTCTAATAAGCATTCATTTCAGCAGATTAAATCCTGTCACAAACTTTACAAATCTCTTTAAAAAAGTAAATAAAACAAAACAAACAAATGCTTACTTAAAAAAAAAAAGTAGTTGATATGAAATGCGTTTAAGTTAAGTGAATAGACAACCAGCAATAAGTTTTTGTAGATTTTGCTACGCGGTTTGTTTAAATATGAATCAATGTACAAATAACAGACGTTTTCCTATTTTAACACAGATTATCTATAAAATGGACGTAGTTTGAGACTCAAATTACTTTCTGTTGTAAAGAAATTTGTAATTTTTTAAAGAATAATATTCACCTGGTGTTTTAGTTGATCATATGCATTTTTTAGAATTAATTTGTCATTACAAAATTAAAATTGTAACGTTTTAATTTTGAGGCAACAACTTATTGAGTTATGTATAACCAAGTGATGGTAATAGTTAATAATAATAAATGTTTTATTGCAACGCATGGTGGTAATAGTTTAAATAACTAGATGAATTTCAATAAACAAAGAAATCTAAATAAAAAATTCAGATAAATTTGGAACGAATACACTGAAAATGAATTTTTCGAGACAAAACGTCTGAATCTGGTTTGGGCTGAGGCAGTACACTATTGGGGGTTATGAAGGCTTGCAAAAAATGTTATAAAATTTCTAGGGTCGTATTTAAAAAAATTAAGTTGATGATGGTCCTGGAGAGATGAAACGTTACATATACAAATTGATTATGCCATTCGATAGAGGGCAAAATTTTCAAAACCTAATCATGTTAGCCTTGATTTTTTAGAGCCATAGTGTTGGTCCCCTGTTGCCCCCATTTAAGCTAGTTTGTATCTCTTACCGTCTCCGAGATCCCTAGTGAGAAGCGAATTTGTAACACCTTGTATATTCTACAAAGTAAATTGTATGATATACACCATTAGGATTCACCTTGAATATTGGCAATAAAATAGGATATATTTTTAAACATGGACAGAACAGGTTTATATTACGAAGTATGTATATTAATACAATTTGTTTACGTTTTTCAAGATAGACTTTACATTTTGCTTCAATTCTTGACGGTACTGTGATGGGCAGGACTCGCAACATTTTTCGTGCACCAATTGATGTCTCCTCAAAAACTTCTTTGCACTCGTGAAGGCTTTCTATGCTTCAACACGTGTTATTTTATACCACTCCTGTATTTGGATTCGTAATCGCAGTCATTACACTAGTACCTTTAGAACCTGCGCAGCATCTTTGTTTCAGTTGATGCTCCTTCAGATGATGCTTGTATTTACTTTCGTAGGGGCAGTTGTTACACTTGTATGTCTGGACCTGAGAAAGATCTTTATGTTTCAGTTGGTGCCTTTGGATCAAATACCTGTATTTATTTGTGTAATCACAATCATTACACTTGTACATTTGAACCTGTGAAAGATCTTTATGTTTCAGTTGGTGCTTTTTAATATCATATTCGTATTTAGAACCTGCGCGGCATATTTGTTTCAGTTGATGCCGCTTCAGCTGATGCTTGTATTTACTTTCGAAGGGGCAGTTGCTACACTTGTATGTCTGGACCTGAGAAAGATCTTTATGTTTCAGTTGGTGCCTTTGGATCAAATACCTGTATTTATTTGTGTAATCGCAATCATTACACTTGTACCTTTGAACCTGCGAAACATCTTTATGTTTCAGTTGGTGCTTTTTAATATCATATTCGTATTTAGAACCTGCGCAGCATATTTGTTTCAATTGATGCCGCTTCAGATGATGCTTGTATTTGCTTTCGAAGGGGCAGTTGTTACACTTGTATGTCTGGACCTGAGAAAGATCTTTATGTTTCAGTTGGTGCATTTTAATATCATATTCGTATTTAGAACCTGCGCAGCATATTTGTTTCAGTTGATGCCGCTGCAGATGATGCTTGTATTTACTTTCGAAGGGACAGTTGTTACACTTGTATGTCTGGACCTGAGAAGGATCTCTATGTTTCAGTAGGTGCTGTCTGATATTATTCCTGTACTTAGTTTCGTAATCGCAGTCGTTACATTTGTATGTTTCTACTAGCAATGGATTTTTATGCTTCAGTTGGTGCTGTTTGAAATACCTCTTGAATTTAGTTTCGAAATCGCAGTCCTTACACGCGTACATTTGAACCTGCGAAGGATCTTTATGTTTTAGTTGATGGTCTTTCATATGAAACTTGTATTTAGTTCTGAAATCGCAGTCAGTACAACAGTACATTTCAACCTGCGAAGGATCTTTATGTTTCAGTAGGTGCTTTTTGATACAATGCTTGTATTTAGTTTCGTAATCACAATCATTACACCTGTACATTTGAACCTGTGAAGGATCTTTATGTTTCAATTGATGCTGTTTGATGTGACCCTTGTATTTAGTTACGTAATTGCAGTCATTACACTTGTACGTTTGAACCTGTGAAGGATCTTTATGTTTCAATCGATGCCATTTGATAGTACTCTTGTATTTAGTTTCGAAGGGGCAGTCATTACACTTATACATACGGAATTGCAGGGGATCCTTATGTATCAACTGATGATTGACAAGAAGGATCTTTTTCTTTGATTTGTAGTTGCAAACGCTGCATTTATAAATAGGTAGTTGAGCAGCATCCTTGCACGTCAGAGCATTGTACTTGCTTTTATAATCGTGCTCATCGCATTTGTCTTTGAGTTTTATATAATGATTATTAAATATGGTCCTTCGCTTCGTTTCGAAATCACAAAAGTTGTACTTGTACGATTGTGCTCTGAGTTTCACGCGATACTTGGCTTTCGTGTTACATTCAGTTGCTGATTCATTCTCACATTTATGTCTATCCACTTCATCTTTACAGTCACTCTCCTCGAATGGTACAATATCGGAACTCAGCAGTGGTGTGTCGCTGAAACAATTGCATATACACGGTATTTTTGAAGATCGGGTAAGTATAATTATCAGAAAATCTATTTTTTTAATTTAAAAAAACCCGTAAATAATGCTTTGAACCTTCTGGAATAGGGATAAAAAGTTTTAGTTTTTTTAGTGAATTTTATAATACACTACTAGAAAAAACAATTGAATAATGGAAATTACTAAATTAAAGAAAAAAAAATGTTTAAATGGAACACGCTATATATTAGTGCATACTTAGCTTCGTTAAATTTTTCTCTTTTCAAAAATATATGATATGTTACCGTTTGATTAAGAACTTTTCGACATATTTCAGTTTAACACTATTTTTGAATAAAACTGGAGGGAAATTTATGTTCGACGGATCGCAGTGGCTATGGACGAGGCACGCGGAACAAACAAATGACTTTGACAGAAGTTTATTTATCATCATTAATTTATTTCCTATGACAAACTATTTTAACAAAGAAATAATGTTTAGTGAGAACGAAAAATTTGAAGTTATCCGTTTATTTTGCAAGAATAATAATAATGTGAATGCAGCGCGCACCGAGTAAGCTCGTTCGTATCCCGGGTTTCCAAAATTCCATCTCGAGCTGCATTTTACGACATTGAGCGACGCTTTAGAGAAACAAAATCTCTTGGAAGACGGAAACGAAGAATTATTGCAAATGAAGAATTAGAACTAACCATATTACTATATTTTCAAGGTAAGCAGATATTCATTCGAGGCTTACCATGGTAAATTCAAATATTAAATTATTGTAGAAAGGCCACAACCTCACCCAAAATAAAAAAGTTCAGCGATTAGAGTACTGCAGAGAAATGCCACGCTTGAAAAACGGCGAGCTACACTATTTTGAAAAGATTTTATGGACAGATGAAGCGACTTTCACAACAAGTGTCATTTATAATAGAAAAAATATTACCTGGGCAAATGAAAATCCTCACTGTAATAGGAAAATTCCAAGTGAAGGATGCACATTGTTTAATGCTTGGTGCGGTATATTGAGAAATAAAATCATTGGCCCACTATTTATGAAGGTACTCAATCAAGGCATCAAGACGGAGTGCCTCCGCGTAGAACCAAAGCAGTACGAATTTATTTAAATAATAATAAGATTTTAATAATGATTTTTATTATTATCATAAAATAAACAAACTTCAAATTTTTTGTTCTCACTAAACATTATTTCTTTGTTAAATCAGTTTGTTATCAGTGGCGGTTAGGGGATTATTTGACAGCCCAACACAGTTTCTTATGCTCTTTCACGTGCCAAACAGTAATAACTCCTACTCATGATACTTTCGAAGATAGACAGTGCTAAATAATAATAAGTCTCAACCTGTCTCCAAGCTAGACAAACGTATGTGTATTTAATATTAACCGTGTTTCATTTCCACAGTATTAAGTTCCTCGTTACATCAATTTAGTCCGAGCCAAATAAGTGTATGTGGAGTTAATATTCTATTACATAGTTTGACTTCGGAGTATTAACGCCACACATATCAAGATCATGTTGGTTTACTTTAGTATTATACCCACATTCATCGTGTGTAGACGTTTTTTTGCAGTGTTGGTGATAACTGGTAAATTATTAGTTATTGAAAAAGTGACTGATGACATGTAAAAGCGACATTTCTGTTTAAAGAATAATAATTACATTTCTTTTTGTTTTTTCTATCCAGTTTATTAAAAATCAAAAGTGTTGTTGGTTTATTTAAACTTTAGTTTTTTTTATGAATATTATCTGATGTTTATATTTTTAAAAATATTTATTGAATGTAGTTTATTTATTGTTTTGTTGTTTGGACTATTTCAACAAAAAAAAATTAACTGGTAGTTTTTATTAGTATTATCCTCAGCATTATCGCACAATTAGTAAATATTATAATATAAAATCCCTAAATCATGTTTGTGCCAAATAGTGTTAACTCCATATTTTCGAAAAAAAAATACGAATAGAAAATTATTCTTTAAATTACAATAAATAATATTAAAATAGACGTATAACTTCACATCATACTAATTTTTTTNAATTTAGTAAAAACTTGAGAATTTAAGTTCAATAAAGTTTTTTGTTTTTGACTTTATCGAAAAATGTCACTCTTTACAAAAACTTCTGCGCCTCGAAAAAATGAACTGTCATACAAACATCTTAGATGGGATATACAGGGTGCTCATAAATTAAAAAAAAAACACGAAATTACTGAAGAGAGGAGTACCTACCATTATTTATTATTTTACTCAACATTTTTTTAAAACAAATCTGTTTATAACCTCAATTAATGTCCTAATACAAATTTTAAAATGAAAATATCAATTTTCGAGGTGGGAAGTAGCTATACATATAGAGTAAAAGTCAAAACTATACCGAAATTTTGCTTTGTTTTCGTGCTATTTTAAAAAACTGCAAAAGTACATTTTTCACTCCATTCTTCAATTTTTAGTTAATTTTCATCCAAAAATATTTTACAACCTCTTGTTGTGAAGGAAATTTTATCTACTTTTTTTTTCTATGAAGCAATGCCTATACCGATCTTTACTCAAAAAAAAACTAGACAAAAAATTTTAAAAAATTATAAAATCGAATTTTTTGCTTTCTTCAAATTGTTTATTAACAATTTTTTTGCATAAAATTTTCCTTTTAATTTTTTTAAATAAGCTATTTCGATGGGAAATTCAATTCTCTAATAATTTTTCTATGAACTATGTATAACGAAATTTTGCTTCGTTTTCAAGCTACAATTAAAAAACGAAAGGGGTGCATGTTCACTCCTATCTCCAATTTCCACCCTCCAATTTAATAGCATTCCGCGGTTTTTCCATCTAAAATGAGTCCACAAGCCGAACTAATATTGCTATATTTTTATAAAATCTGATCGAAAAACCATCTCACGAATGTGAGTTCTTCGGTAATATTGCAAATGCAACTAAAAATTTCCAGATTCATTTAAAGCTATTTGGCCTTGAAAATTCGAAAATTTTTGCCAGCGGCACTTTTTTTTTGCACTAATATATAGGGTGTTCCATTAAAAAAAAATGTTTTTCTTTAATTTAGTAATTTCCATTATTCAATTGTTTTTTTTTAATACTGTATTATAAAAATTCATAAAAAAAGCTAAAACATTTGTATTAAAAACTTTTTTGTAATTTCAATAATACACACAACACATTTATTAACAAATAGTTTAAAAATTTGTACAATATCGTTCATAACCCTCATAATCTCATAATGCTAAGTACAATTAATTTATCACCAGATGGTACGTATTTAATCATATAAATCACGAAATGTCCAAACTACGGGCTGCTATTTTTTAAATTAATGTTAAAATGGTCTCCTCTTACCTTCTTTCCTCATATTCCGATTTTATGTCCACATATTCAGGTTTGATCGACATTTCCATCTCGTTAATATCAAATTCCTCTTCCAGGTTTTCAGTCTTAACGAATAAATCGAGTGGAGACGTATCTATCTGACTTTCTGTGGCTGAACTATCAAAAATACTTTTAATTTTTTCTTCTACCTCTGAGCACTCTTTTAGGAAACTGTTGTGAGTACACACAGAATGGAAGCAAGGATTACAAACAACGGGATCTTTGATGATATTTATATTCTACAAAGCAATTTCGTTAAATTATAAAATGTGCAAGTATTTAATATCGTTCATACCATTTCAGGTGTCAATTTCTGAATAGCTTCGAGTTCCTCTTCACGTACGCACCTAAACTCTCTCTCTACTGGATGCATACACAATCGACATATTTTCTCACTGCAAACTAACTCACTCTTCTTTTCCTGCATGTACACTTCTCTTAAGTCGAGCTGTAACAATTTTTCGCTATCCACATATCGAATAATTGTGTTATCAGTATTGAAACACGTGGACTTAAATTCTAATGCTGCATTTAACTTTCTTCTGCAAGCATTACATATAACCTCTTTGCTCTCATCATCAAGTTTCTGAAAAATACGTAACTTTAAACAGGAGGAAAATAACTGTAGCGAAAAATTACAATGGAAAGTTGAGACTGTTAGGAAGTAATCTAATTATATTTCACCTACTTACCAATTTTAGCAAAAGAACATTTAGACCGTCTCTGATAATGTTGTTTATCATTTCAAAATTTTCATCGGTTATATTTTTAAGGCAAAGCCTACACGAAGTTTCCGTAACATCAGTCATTGTTCTGCAACAATCTTCTTTTAAACATAAACAAATACAAAACACAACACGCCGTCACTTCTAACCCTCTCTTGCTTGACTTCTTCGGACAGCATTGGCAATTGGCACCAGGGTTGCCAGATTTCTTTTTAACCTAGTAGCCAAACCAAAATTGAAAGTAGCCCAAAATAGCCTGACATCTAGTAACAAAAACCGTTATTTATAATTTTTATACATTTGAAGTTTAAAACCATTCGGGTTTGAGTTTGTTCTGTGAGTCTGGGGATAACCCTTTTCTAATGGTNCGAGTCACGCGTCGGGTGGTGTAGTGGTGATACGATGACACCGCTGCGCTTTGCGATAGGTGCGTCATCCGCCAGTTGAACCGATATTGCGTTATAACGCAATTGAGTTATCGCAGTGGGTTAACGCACTAGTGTGCGCTTGAGTTAGTGTATCAACGCAGGAAATTTTGCTGCGTTACCCATCTCTAATGTTCATAGACAATGACAGTTCATGTTCAAAATGGCGGCACTGGTAGTGTCCCAAGGATTTTATAAAATCCTTGGTAGTGTCCCTCGAAAATAGGATGCGCAGAAGTCAATGAGCCTTCTCCCCACTCTATATCTCTGGTACTGACACGACAGACCGGAGTTCTGGCACGGGTCGTGTGAATACGCCTATCTTTATTTTATTATTGATGTGACCGAATAAAGGAAATAAGGTCTGTTTAATTATATTTTCAATTATAAATAGGTCAACTTTATTATTTGTGTGGCTTTCCATCTTGTTTTATAATAAATTAATATTTTATATCAAATGGGTAATAATTTTCAATAAACTCACGAATTCAATTTTAAAAGTCTTGTTACGACTGGGAACTGGCGCAAGAGTATAAATAAGCAGACCTTATTTCCATTAATCAGTCACACAAATAAAAAAATATAGATAGGCGATAGAAATCAAGTATAGAACCATGGAATTTATTACAAGATGAAGGTGAAACATTTCCAAATGACAACCATAGGTTTACATCATAGAAAATATACGTAGTATTATATTTTATACATTCGACATTATAACATTTATTTAACTGTAAATATACTAAACAACAATCATAGTGTGTTAAAAACTTAAAAAGTGAGGTTAAATACATACGTTTTCGCTTAAAAGTTAAAATGATTTCTTGTACTTGTTCAGACGTCGTATGAATTTTAAAAATTTCGGATGAAAATGAGCGGTAAAAGTTTGAATGTATATTAACCAATATGAACACTTTCGAACTTCGTATCGTCAGAACTTGGATGCATGGGACACCGGCCTAACTCCTAATTTCCAATTAAAAAAACACTATTTTTAACTGAACTTTATTTAATAAATAAGTAGTTATACAATTTCTGATTTTCTAAATATTTTATAAAGCCTAAAAATATATGTACCGTGGAATTTTCGTGAATTATCACGTAAATTCCCGATGCATGGTTATATGTTTGCTAATGATTTTAAATTATTCTACTCTTTTTTTCCCCGTCTTTCCTTAAAATTAATGACATTATGACTGAATCGTCTTGTATGAGTTTAGTTCTCCACGTGTGAATACTACAGCAGTACTGTACAGTTTCCTCTATAAAAAAATAATGCACATCTATTTTGCTTTAGTTCTTTTATTCATAATACTGTTGCAAAAAAGCTATTACCNCCACGTGTGAATACTACAGCAGTACTGTACAGTTTCCTCTATAAAAAAATAATGCACATCTATTTTGCTTTAGTTCTTTTATTCATAATACTGTTGCAAAAAAGCTATTACCTATATAGGCTGTCACAAATTCGCTTCCCACTACAGGGATCTCGGAAACGGTAAGAGATACGAACCAGCTTAAATGGGGCAAAGTTGCGTAATCAGGGGACTAATATTATGCCCTTAAAAAATCGAGGCTAACATGATAGTTTTTGCAATATTTGAATAAAACCGAAATTTTTTCTGAATTTGTTTCATTTCTGTCTCGTTTGAGGTGATATTAAAAAAAAGGACACTTTCTCACTTTGCCCTCTATCAAATGGCATAATCAATTTTTATACGTAACGTTTCGTCGGACCTGGATATTGTATTACATTTTTTGCAAGGCTTCATGACTCCCAATACTGTACTCCTTCAGCCCGAACCCGATCCAGACGTTTTGTATTGAAAAATTTATCTTCAATTTATTTGTTCGAAATTTCTATTTAGATTTTTATGTTCATTAAATTATCGTATACGCTAAGCGTCGTTAGATCCTGTGAGATCCACCTAGTTATTTAAATTATTATTACCATCACCTGGTCATACATAACTCGATAAGTTGTTGCGTCAAAATTAAAACATTAGAATTTTAATTTTATCATGAACAATTATTTTTTAAAAACGCACATGAACAACTAAAACGCAAAATGATTATTATACTTAAAAAAATTAAAAAACGTTTCCGTTTTGGCAAATGTTGAAAATGAAGACAAGCGTAATATGATCGGAATTTATTATACTTTTCCCGCAACTGTGAAAGAGCATGTCGGATGTATTTGTATGAATATCCTGAAAAAAATTAGATCGGAATTTGTTTTAGTTTTGAACACTCGAGAAGCCTAGAAATAACTATGGGCACGGGATTAAAACTCTAAAAATGATTTATTGTAACGCGTGGTGATAATAGTTTAAATAACTACATGGATTTCACAGGGTCTAACGACACTTAGAGTGTACGATAATTCAACGAACATAAAAAGCTAAATAAAAAATTTAGATAAATTTGGAACAAATACATTGAAGTTGAATTTTTCGAGACAAAACGTCTGAATCTGGTTCGGGCTGAGGCAGTACAGTATTGGGGATCATGAAGGGTTGCAAAAAATTTAATAAAACTCAGCCGTATTTAAAAAATGAAGTTGATGATGGTCCTGGCGAGACAAAACGCCACATATAAAAACTGATTACGGCATTCAATAGTGGGCAAAAAGTTGCCATGAGAAAGTGTTCTACTTTTTTCAGTATCACCTCAAACGAGGCTGAAATGAAACAAAATCAAAGGACCCCGCACAAAATACATGGAAAATGGTCTTTCGGTAAATCGTGCTGAAATTGTGCAGAGGTAGGTGGGGTCGCTTGAAATGACCTTGAAACTGATGTCAACTTCAAGTAGAGAAATAACCGTCAAAAAAATCTGGAAAAATTCATACGTATGTTTCCGAGGTCCCTAATCACGAAACCGTAGTTTGTTGTACCCAGCAGCGACTCCCAGGGGTCATTTAAGGTCATGCCAAGGTCATTTTGAAGGTCAAGTAGAGAACTGATCGTCGAAAAAATCTAGAAAAATTCACAAATATGTTTCCGAAGTCACCAAAGGTGACCGTCGGCCATATTGGATCCGCCACCTTGGATTTGGAAACTATGAAAATCTAACTTCATATTCGCGATCAGCGACCCTGAAAACGCCCGAGTAAAAAAATTCAGACAAAAACATCGAGTAGAAGGGTGCATGACTGACCGTCGGCCATATTGGATCCGCCATCTTGGATTTGGTAACTATGAAAGTCTAACTTCATGTTCGTAATCAGCGACCCCAAAAACCCTAAGGACCAGACCGCTTTGGGTGTTTCATTGTGGATCAAATGTTGACCTGTGTTTAGCAAGACTGAATGAAATACTTTTTTTCGTATATTTCAAGCCGCACGGTGGCCTTGGGTGAGGTTTTTTTAATCTTGGTGTAATTGAAACTTTTGTTCAGCAAGCTGAAACCTACCTCTCTGCAAAATTTCAGCAAGATTTTCCGAAAGACCATTTTCCATATATTTTGTGTGGGGTCCTTTCAATAATTTCGTTTTTTTTTTCAAATATTTTTAAAACTAATCATGTTAGCCTTGACTTTTTAGAGGCATAATATTGGTCCCCTGATTACACAACTTTGACCCCATTTAAGCTAGTTCGTATCTGTTACCGTTTCCAAGATCCCTAGTGAGAAGCGAATTTGTAACACTCTTGGTAATAAAATATGATATATTCTTAAATATGGACAGAACAGGTGCATATTGAAATGTATCTATATTAATACACCTGGTTACAGAAGCGCATGTAAACTTGTTGATGTTTTTCAAGATAGGCTTTACATTTTGCTTCAGTTCAAATATTTATAGTCAGTCTCTAAAATGCCCCAATTTTTGACTGCACTTCAATGGGCGGCACTTTATACCCGCAAACATTTTTTGTGCATCAACTGATGTCTCCTCAAAAACTTCTTTGCACTCACGAAGGCTTTCTATGCTTCAACACGTGATATTTTATACCACTCCTGTATTTAGTTTCGAAATCACAGTCCTTACATCTGTACATTTGAACCTGCGAAGGGTCTTTATGTTTTAGTTGGTGCTGTTTGAAATACCTCTTGAATTTAGTTTCATAATCGCAATCGTGACACCTGTACATTTGAACCTGTGAAGGATCTTTATGTTTCAGTCGATGCTTTTCAAGATATTTCCTGTATTTTGTTTCGAAATCGCAGTCGTTACACCTGTACATTTGAACCTGTGAAGGATCTTTATGTTTCAGTTGATGCTGTGTTAAATAACTCTTGTATTTAGTTTCATAATCACAATCGTGACACCTGTACATTTGCACCTGTGAAGGATCTTTATGTTTCAGTTGATGCTGTGTGAAATAACTCTTGTATTTAGTTTCATAATCGCAATCGTGACACCTGTGTATTTGAACCAGAGAAGGATCTTTATGTTTTACCTGGTGCTGTTTGATATTATTCTTATATTTAGTTTTGTAATCGCAGTCGTTACATCTGTACATTTGAACCTGCAAAGGCTCTTTATGTTTTAGTTGATGCTTTTCAAGATACCTCCTGTATTTAGTTTCGAAATCGCAGCCGTTACACCTGTACATTTGAACCTGTGAGGGATCTTTATGTTTCCTTTGATGCAATTTAATATTATTCTTGTATTTAGTTTCAAAATCGCAATTGTTACACCTGTACATTTGAACCTGTGAGGGATCTTTATGTATCTTTTGATGCAGTTTAATATTATTCNCATTTTTATTAAATATCAACACAAGATAAATTAATAGAAGAATTAGTGCAGGTTTTAACAGATTATGAAATAAAACTCAAAAGATACATTTATTTATTTATTAAATCATACACTATACCGCGCGCCATTATTCTATGGCTAGAAATTGGCCTCAATGATTTGGGATCGAGGGGAATTATCCCTATTTATCCTGCCTCATCTCGTGCAGGCCTGGACAGCCTTTGTAGGTGGGCCCCATCCGTCGTCTACCCCGACCGCAAATGCGGCCGGTGTAGGCGCTTTGTGGGCCCTCCTTTTGTCCTGGCTGGGTCCCGCCGGCTAGGGCCCTTTCTTCTGGCGCTCTTCTTGCTTCGGTGGTGCCATATTTATGTGTGGTATGATTGGGTAGGGTAGTGCGTACGTACACACACACACAAAAATCCTCCCCTCCGTGTTAACCTTGTATGTTTCAGGAACAGCCAGGACCAAGAAGAACCAGAGACAAATTACAAAAAACCCATCTCCCGCGAAAAGCTGAAGCCTCCTTTATGCGGCGACCGTCTCTTTACGGACCATGGAATTTATCTACTCGTGGCGTATTCATACAACCTGTGCCATGGCCCGTACCATAGTACGGGCCATGGAACGGCCGACGTGTGGAGTGACTCTGTGAAGAAACTGGGTCACTCCGGTCTCTCGTGTCAGTACGGCGAGCCGGATCGTCATATTTCGCCCATCTCTATTGCTAACCATAAACAACTAGATGCTCTGCCATTACCAATACTGCCAACCCAATAGTGCCAATGCTGTCCATTGACATTTGACAGATAAGAAGCCAAGAAGGTTAGAAGTGACTGACGGCTTTGTGCTTTGTATTTTTATCTCTGTGTTCTGTTTTCTGTTTATATTTAAAAGAAGATTGTTGCAGAGTAATGACTAATGTTAAGGAATTGTCATGTAGGCTTTGCCTTAAAAATATAACCGATGAAAGTTTTGAAGTGATAAACAACATTATCAGAGACATTCTAGATGGTCTTTTGCTGAAATTGGTAAACGTGAATTATAATTAGATTACACCTTAACAGTCGAGTGTAAATTAACTTTTAGTATTTAATTGTTATTTTCTGCCACAGTTATTTTCTTCCTGTCTGAAGTTGCATATTTTTTAGAAATTTGATGATGAGAGCACAGAGGTTATATGCAATGTTTGCAGAAGAAAGTTAAATGCGACGTTAGAATTTAAGTCGACGTGTTTGAATGCTGATAACACAATTATTCCTTATGTGGATAGCAAAAAAATATTACAGCTCGACCTAAGAGAAGTGTACATGCAGGAAAAGAAAAGTGAATTAGTTTGCAGTCAGAAAATATGTCGATTGTGTATGCACCCAGTAGAAAGTGAGTTTAGGTGCATACGTGAAGAGGAACTTGAAGCTATTCAGAAATTGACACCTGAAATGGTATGAACAATATTGATTACTTGCATATTTTAAAATCTAACTAAACTGCTTCGTAGAATATAAATATCATCAAAGATCCCGTTGTTTGTAAGCCATGCTTCGATTCGCTGTGTACTCACAACAGTTTCATAAAAGATTGCTCAGAGGTAAAAGAAAAAATTAAAAGTAATTTTGATAGTTCAGCCACAGAAAGTCAAATAGATACATCTCCACTTGGTTTATTCGTTAAGACTGAAAACCTGGAAAAGAAATTCGATATTAACGAGACGGAAATGTCGATCAAAGCTGAATCTGTCGATATAAAGTCAGAAGATGAGGAAAGAAGGTAAAAGGGGAATATTTTAACATTAATTTAAAAAATGGCGACCTGCGGTTGTGACACTGATTTATATCATCACATGTAGATACTATCCGGTAATAAACTAATTGTACTTAACATTATGAGATTATGTCGGTTATGAACGATATCGTACAAATTTTTATATAATCGTTAAGCGTCAGGTTAACAAATTATTGGAAAAATATGTAAGATCATTATAAAACAATCGTATGGCTTCGAATCAGATATGGGTACAAAGAATGCTACACTAAATTCCATTCATTCAATCAATTTTTTAACTTTGGGCAGAAATTGAAATTTTCTTGAATGAAAAGGATAGATCTTTTAGGGAGTTACAAATTAATTGGGGGTTATGTAAGCAGATTGCAAGAAGAAAATCAGTGGCCTTCAGTCATTCTTGCCCAAAATTAGTTTTGAAAGAATTTTGGGAGAAGGTATCGATCTAATTCAAATAATAAAAATACCTTTTGAAAAAATGCTTGTCAAATTGTCAAAAAATATAATTTTTTTTTTTGATTACAAAAAATTTTTGGGTTAGTTTAAAAATACTGTTTTTCTCGGTATTAAAGCTCATAAAAACGATTCGTGAGCTATAGAACTCGGTAAGTATCCGAGATTTGAGGAAGGAAATAAAAAAAATATATTTTTCCAGAATNATCTTTATGTTTCAGTTGATGCTGTTTGAAATGACTGTTGTATATAGTTTTGTAATCGCAGTCGTTACACCTGTACATTTGAACCTGTGAAGGGTCTTTAAGTTGCAACAGATGCTTCTGAAGTAATTTCTTATTTTTAGTTTTGTACTCACATGATTCACATTCATATGCTCTCAAATCGTTCTCATGTCTCGCACAGTGTGCCGTAAAACGGATCTCACTTCCAGTTTCGAAGATACATTTATCACATTTGTACAATACTTTGCGCTCCTGTCTGGTTTCCACTTCTGATCCATTCTCATATTTACATCCATCCTCTTCTTCATTTTTACAGTCACTCTCCTCGAATGGTACAATATCGGAGGTCTGAAGTGGCGTGTCGCTGAAAAAATTGTATATACAGGGTTTTTTTGAAAATCAGGTATTACTCTTAAGGGGTTATGACAATAATTGAATCAACCGTAGTACTGATGGCATAATTTTAACTTCAATGATTAATGGATTCAGATCTTTGGTAATGTATTTAATTATCAGAAAAGTCAAATACAGATAATTGAAATACAATCTACAATAACATTATTTATAAATTTAATAATTAATTTTAATCAAATAATAACACCCAGTATATTCGAGTTAGATTCATTCAATTTGTTTGAATTTCGCGCAATTATTAAGCGAAGGCAGGGAGACTAAAAATCTCCCCCCCCCAATTCTTGAACATGGTGATAGCAGACATTAAACTTGAGAAAAAGGTAATCATTCGAGGTGTAACCAATTACAATCCGGGCCCGGACGAGAGGCACCGCCTGGAAGGAATCCAAGATGAGTCAAAACTGTCTTCAAAAAATGTTTCCAAATAAATGTTGTAGGGTTTTGAGGGGGACATCTAATTTTGCTTCCGGATATAACCTTGATCATGACCTTCAGTTTCAAAAGTCATTTGAAGGTCTTTCTAGTATTTTGCAGGCAAAACTTTAATCTTGTTCATATTTTTCTTTTTGATATGTGGCGCTCGCCATAATTATTCAGAATACCTATTAACCCTTCACGGCATGCATTTTTTATTCAAATGTTTCTGAACTCAGACTAGCTCTGAATTTAGTAATAGTTAAATCCGATACGGCGGATCCAATATGTCGAATACTCGGCTCGACCTTGAGTTTTAACGTAGGTTGAAGCATTCTCAAAGTGTATTAGAGTATTAAAAATGTTTATCAAAAATTGGTCGCCCATATTGGATTTGAATATTTTCAATTCTGGCTTCATATTCGCGATCAGCGCCATCGAAAAACTCCGAGTACACCATTCGGCAAGACGGAAATGAATTTTGCAACCAAAAACTAAAATGAACGGTGCGAGGTCCATTTTTTTTTTATAATTTTCGCTTCACTTTCAACAGGTCCAAGAGTCTCAATATTTTTTTTGGCAGTCCCACCTGTCATCTCTTTTAGTTTAATCCATCCTCTTTGATTTGAGCTGTTCGAGACCTTTATATGTATAGTCAACTGTTTCGGCTTTGATAATTAATTATTTGGGAATTAATGGCAGTACAGAAAATCTAAGCAGATTTGAAAAGTTCTACTATCCTCCATAAGATGTTCTTATCGTTTTTTGATAAATTTATTTTTTTCGATGCAAGATACTCGATTCCAAAATTTATTTATTTGACGATTTTGGTTAAACCTGAGACTAATATTGAAGATGTTTTCGTTTTTGTTTCACCTCAAAATAACCAAAAAAACCTGTCAAGAGTTCAAGCGGCTGCAATTTTTCTTTAGTTGTGAACAATCAATTAAAGGATAAATTTTGCTTTTTTAAATCATTTTTTATCAATTGAAAATGTTTTTTCGTAAAAATCTTTATTTTCTTCATCAATAATTGTCATTAAAAGAAAAGAAAATATTCAAAATAAATATTTTTTTTTTGGAATCAAATCTTGGATACTTACCGAGTTCTATAGCTCACAAATCGTTTTCATGAGCTTTAATACCGAGAAAAACAGTATTTTTTTTAAACTAACAAAGATTTTTCTGTATATCAAAAAAATAAATAAATACTTTTTTGACGATTTGACAAGCATTTTTTCAAAAGATATTTTTATTATTTGAATCAGCTCAATACCTTCTCCCAAAATTCTTTCAAAACCAATTTTGGGTAAGAATGACTGAAGGCCACTGATTTTCTTCTTGCAATCTGCTTACATAACCACTAACTATTTTGCAACTCGGTAAAAGATCCATCCTTTTCATTCAAGAAAATTTCAATTTCTGACCAAAGTTAAAAGTTATGGAATGTATGGAATTTAGGATAGTATTCTTTGTACCCATATTTGATTCAAAGCCCTACTGATTGTTTTATAATGGTCTTACATATTTTCTCAATAATTTGTTAACCTAACGCTTAATGATTATCGTTTATAACAGACAATTAATGTTAAAATAGTCTTCTCTTACCTCCTTTCCTCATCTTCCGATTTTATGTCGACACATTCAGCTTTGATCGACATTTCCATCTCGTTACAATCGAATTCCTTGTCCAAGTTTTCAGTCTTAACGAATAAACCAAGTGGAGACGTATCTATTTGACTCCCTGCGGCTGAACTATCAAAAATACTTTTAATTTTTTCTTCTCCCTCTGAGAAATCTTTTAGGAAACTGTTGTGAGTACACAGAGAATCCAAGCATGGCTTACAAACAACGGGATCTTTGACGATATTTATATTCTACAAAGCAGTTTCGTTAAGTTATAAAATATGCAAGTATTTGATATCATTCATACCATTTCAGGTGTCAATTTCTCAATAGCTTCGAGTTCCTCTTCACGTATGCACCTAAACGCACTCTCTACTGGGTGCATACACAATCGACATATTTTTTGACTGCAAACTAATTCACTTTTCTTTTCCTGGTTGTACACTTCTCTTAAGTCGAGCTGTAACATTTTTTCGCTATCCACATATCGAATAATCGTGTTACCAGTATTCAAACACGTTGACTTAAATTCTAATGCTGCATTTAACTTTCTTCTGCAAGCGTTACATATAACCTCTCTGCTCTCGTCATCAAATTTCTGAAAAATATGCAACTTCAGACAGCAATATATTTATATTTCACTGACTTACCAATTTCAGCAAAAGAACATCAAGAATATCTCTGATAATGTTGTCTACCACTTCAAAGCTTTCGTCGGTTATATTTTTATGTCAAAGTCTACACAACGTTTCCTTAACATCAGTCACTGCTCTGCAACAATCTTCTTTTAAATGTAAACACAACACAAAGACAAAATGCCGTCACTTCTAACCTTCTTGGGCTTTTTATATGACAGCCTCATCTGGTTGACGGTTGTGTTATGGTTAGGAATAGAGATGGGCGAAACATGAAGATCTGGCTCTCCGTACTGACACGAGAGACCGCGCCGCGCCATTATTCTATGGCTAGAAATTGGCCTCAATGATTTGGGATCGAGGGGGATTATCCCTCTTTATCCTGCCTCATCTCGTGTAGGCCTGGACAGCCTTCGTAGGTGGGCCCCATCCGTCGTCTACCCCGACCGCAAATGCGGCCGGTGTAGGCGCTTTGTGGGCCCTCCTTTTGTCCTGGCTGGGTCCCGCCGGCTAGGGCCCTTTCTTCTGGCGCTCTTCTTGCTTCGGTGGTGCCATATTTATGTGTGGTATGATTGGGTAGGGTAGTGCGTACGTACACACACACACAAAAATCCTCCCCTCCGTGTTAACCTTGTATGTTTCAGGAACAGCCAGGACCAAGAAGAACCAGAGACAAATTACAAAAAACCCATCTCCCGCGAAAAGCTGAAGCCTCCTTTATGCGGCGACCGTCTCTTTACGGACCATGGAATTTATCTACTCGTGGCGTATTCATACAACCTGTGCCATGGCCCGTACCATAGTACGGGCCATGGAACGGCCGACGTGTGGAGTGACTCTGTGAAGAAACTGGGTCACTCCGGTCTCTCGTGTCAGTACGGCGAGCCGGATCGTCATATTTCGCCCATCTCTATTGCTAACCATAAACAACTAGATGCTCTGCCATTACCAATACTGCCAACCCAATAGTGCCAATGCTGTCCATTGACATTTGACAGATAAGAAGCCAAGAAGGTTAGAAGTGACTGACGGCTTTGTGCTTTGTATTTTTATCTCTGTGTTCTGTTTTCTGTTTATATTTAAAAGAAGATTGTTGCAGAGTAATGACTAATGTTAAGGAATTGTCATGTAGGCTTTGCCTTAAAAATATATCCGATGAAAGTTTTGAAGTGATAAACAACATTATCAGAGACATTCTAGATGGTCTTTTGCTGAAATTGGTAAACGTGAATTATAATTAGATTACACCTTAACAGTCGAGTGTAAATTAACTTTTAGTATTTAATTGTTATTTTCTGCCACAGTTATTTTCTTCCTGTCTGAAGTTGCATATTTTTTAGAAATTTGATGATGAGAGCACAGAGGTTATATGCAATGTTTGCAGAAGAAAGTTAAATGCGACGTTAGAATTTAAGTCGACGTGTTTGAATGCTGATAACACAATTATTCCTTATGTGGATAGCAAAAAAATGTTACAGCTCGACCTAAGAGAAGTGTACATGCAGGAAAAGAAAAGTGAATTAGTTTGCAGTCAGAAAATATGTCGATTGTGTATGCACCCAGTAGAAAGTGAGTTTAGGTGCATACGTGAAGAGGAACTTGAAGCTATTCAGAAATTGACACCTGAAATGGTATGAACAATATTGATTACTTGCATATTTTAAAATCTAACTAAACTGCTTCGTAGAATATAAATATCATCAAAGATCCCGTTGTTTGTAAGCCATGCTTCGATTCGCTGTGTACTCACAACAGTTTCATAAAAGATTGCTCAGAGGTAAAAGAAAAAATTAAAAGTAATTTTGATAGTTCAGCCACAGAAAGTCAAATAGATACATCTCCACTTGGTTTATTCGTTAAGACTGAAAACCTGGAAAAGAAATTCGATATTAACGAGACGGAAATGTCGATCAAAGCTGAATCTGTCGATATAAAGTCAGAAGATGAGGAAAGAAGGTAAAAGGGGAATATTTTAACATTAATTTAAAAAATGGCGACCTGCGGTTGTGACACTGATTTATATCATCACATGTAGATACTATCCGGTAATAAACTAATTGTACTTAACATTATGAGATTATGTCGGTTATGAACAATATCGTACATGCTACACTAAATTCCATTCATTCAATCAATTTTTTAACTGGGCAGAAATTGAAATTTTCTTGAATGAAAAGGATAGATCTTTTAGGGAGTTACAAAATAATTGGGGGTTATGTAAGCAGATTGCAAGAAGAAAATCAGTTTGGCCTTCAGTCATTCTTACCCAAAATTAGTTTTGAAAGAATTTTGGGAGAAGGTATCGATCTAATTCAAACAATAAAAATACCTTTTGAAAAAATGCTTGTCAAATTGTCAAAAAATAAAATTTTTTTTTTTGATTACAAAAAATGTTTGGGTTAGTTTAAAAATACTGTTTTTCTCGGTATTAAAGCTCATAAAAACGATTCGTGAGTTATAGAACTCGGTAAGTTTCCGAGATTTGAGGAAGGAAATAAAAAAAATATATTTTTTTCCAGAAAAAAAAATTTTCAATTGTTTCTTTTTTTTTTTCATGACAATTTTTGATGAAGAGAATATATATTTTTGCGAAAAAACATTTTCAATATAAAAAAAATTATTTAAAAATGCAAAATTTATCCTTTAATTGATTTTGGACAATGAAAGAAAATCGCACCCGTTTGAACTCTTTACAGGTTTTAATTGTTAGTGTTGCGAGAAACAACTACTCCGCGTGCTATATGCCCTGATCGGTAATGAATTATGCTCGCAACACCTAGTGCAACAGTTCGTCAGTTTAACCCACCAGGCACAGACCAGTTTCAGACTTATTAGTCCTCACCAGTGTGTCATAGGTGAGACAATCGACGAACGATTCAGCTGTTATGCGGCCGTATCCTCACGACAAGGAAATACATTGTACACGGAGCGTACAAGTTTTTTGTATTATTTTGTGGTAAAAAAAAAAAACGAAAACTTCTTCAATATCATTCTCAATTTTAACAAAAATCCTCAAATAAGCAAATTTTGGAATCAAATTTCTTGCATTGAAAGAACAATAAGAAAGTCTTATGGGGGATAGTCTAAACTTTTCAAATCTCTGCTTAGATTTTCTGGATGACCACTACTTCCCAAATAATTAATTATCAAAGCCAAAACAGTTATTTTTGATTTGATTGTACATATAAAGGTCTTGAACAGTTCAAATTCAAAGAGGATGCATAAAACTAAAAGAGATGTGGAACTGCCAAAAAAAAATTGAGACCCGTGGACCTGTTGAAAGTGAGGCAAAAATTATAAAAAGGTGATAAAGGATAAAAATGTTTGACTTTCAGATCCTGAAACTAGAACCTTTAAGCTCTAATTTGCTTTTTTTATTGCTTTATGAACATTTTTCGCCATGATACAAGCTTTTCGAAAATTACCTAAAAATTTAGGATTTCCTTTTTGTCCTTTAATTTTTGCGACTAGTATATTGAAATTTGTGATAAGGTAAAAAACAGAAACTAAAAAACGTTGACAAACAAAAAAAGGTGATATTCTGGGTGTTATTATTTGATTAAAATTTAATAAATTTATTATATTGTAGATTGTATTTAAATTATCTGTATCTAAATTTGTTTATGGATTTATTGTGTGACTGTTTACATATCATCTCGCCAATGCCTTCTCTGATAATTAAATACATTATCAAAGATCTGAATCGATTCATCATTAAAGTTAAAATTGTGCTATCAGTACTATGGTTGATTCAATTATGGTCATAACCTCTTAAAATTAATACCTGATTTTGAAAACTACTCTGTATATGCATTTTTTTCAGCGACACGCCACTTCAGACCTCCCATATTGTACCATTCGAGGAGATTGACTGTAAAAATGAAGAAGAGGATGGATGTAAACATGAGGATGGATCAGAAGTGAAAACCAGACAGGAACGTAAAGTATTGTATAAATATGATAAATGTATGTACAAAACTGGAAATGAGATCCGTTTTATGGCACACTGTGCGAGACATGAGAAGGATTTGGAAGCATATGAATGTGAATCGTGTGAGTACGAAACTGAAAATAAGAAATTACTTCTGAAGCACCCTTTGGACCATAAAGATTCTTTGCAAATTCAAATGTACAGATGTAACGATTGCGATTATGAAGCAAGGTACCACAGTCATTTCAAACAGCATCAACTGAAACATAAAGATCCTTCACAGGTTCAGATGTACAGGTGTAACGACTGCAATTTCGAAACTAAATACAACAGTCATTTCAAACAGCATCAATTGAAACATAAAGACCCTTCACAGGTTCAAATGTACAGGTGTAACGATTGCGATTATGAAACTATATACAAGAGATGTTTCAAACAGCACCAACTAAAACATAAAGACCCTTCGCAGGTTCAATTGTACAGGTGTGGCGACTGCGATTACAAAACTAAACACCAGAGTTATATCAAACGGCACCAACTGAAGCATAAAGATCCTTCACAGGTTCAAATGTACAGGTGTCACGATTGCTATTATGAAACTAAATTCAAGAGTTATTTAAAAAAGCATCAACTGAAACATAAAGATCCTTCAGAGGTTCGGATGTACAGGTGTCACGATTGCGATTATGAAACTAAATACACGAGTCGTTTCAAAGAGCATCAACTGAAACATAAAGATATTTCGCAGGTTCAAACGTACAGGTGTAATGACTGTAATTACAAAACTGTATCCAAGAGATATTTCACAAAGCACCAACTGAAACATATAGATCTTTCACAAGTTCAAATGTACAGGTGTCACGATTGCGATTATGAAACTGGATACAGGAGATATATCAAACAGCACCAACTGAAGCATAAAAATCTTTCTCAGGTCCAGACATACAAGTGTAACAACTGCCCCTTCGAAAGTAAATACAAGCATTCTCTGCAGCAACATCAACTGAAACGAATATGCTGCGCAAGTTCTAAATGTACTAGTGTGATGACTGCGATTACGAACCCTAATACAGGAGTGGTATAAAATACCACGTGTTGAAGTACAGAAAGCCTTCACCAATGCGAAGAAGTTTTTGAAGAAGCATCAGTTGATGCACGACTGGAGAACAGACAAAAATTAGGTCATTTTAGAGACTGACTATAAATATTTGAATTGAAGCAAAATGTAAACATCAACAAGTTAACATGCGCTTCTGTAACCAGGTTTATTAATACAGGGGTCTCACCGTGACGGCCCATTAGAATTGTTTCAGGGACTACTTCGATTTGAATTTTGAAAATTTGGGATACCGGTTTTCGGGCATGCCCTTCTCGACTAAAATAATGTCGTCCACGTCAACTTGCTTATTTTAAATGGAACACCCTATATATTATTTCAATTTTGGATTCTACGTGTTATTTTACGTGGACTTTTATGAAGTTTCCCTATTCCTAAAATTCCGTTTTCGAGATATATAATTTAAAAAAAAAGGGAGAGAAACAGTGACTAGCTTCAGACCATGTATTTAGGATAGTTAGTTTAAAATTATTAGTTTAGTTAGTAGTAAAATAGTTGTAACTTGTAACGTTATTATTTTAATCCTTTTTCGTTTGCTATAACTTTAATTGACGCGGATAAACCACCCGAACGAATTATTTTGTTGCAACTGCGCGCAACGAAGAGGGCAAAAAGACAGCAGTCGACGAGAATGTGTCGTAGTACCAGGTCTGGTGGTGTGGTGTTTTATCGTTGTTATCTTTGATGGAAAAACTATTGCTATTTTTGAAGAAGAATCGTTGTTGACTCCCAAATTGAAGACGATTGAAGCCAGTGGTAAGATGTGATATTATTCTTGTTTGTTGGGGTGTTCGCCTGAGACTTTCACGGAAATACAGTCTATATCAAAATCGCACGGATAAATTCTTTTAATTTCGAATTATACAGGGTGTTCGGAAATAGTGGTACAATCCACCCTACGGGAGGTAGACACGTTTGAAGATGACTTTGAATAAAAGGGTTTTTACCAACAACTTTTATCTGCTTTAAAGGAGTTTTGGGTGATAAGTTGCTACTAAGAAACATGATTATTTGAGGGTATTAGTTGATCAAGATTATAACCCGTGGCGTGCCAACCGGGGGTATGACCACATTTTTATCAAAAAAAAATGTTCAGTTAATTTCTAGAAATGTTTGTACTAACAAATAATTATTTGCACTTTTTTACGCAAAAAAGTACTATTGCTTGAAAATTAAACATTTGAGAGAAAAATGAGTTTAAAAGGATGGATAGCATTGAATAGAATGTTTAATTCTGGCTTTTCTCTAAAATGGTTATACCTTACAAATAATCATGTTTCTTAGTAGTAACTTATCACCTAAAACTTACCCCTCTCCTTCAAAGCAGTTAAAAGTTATTGACAAAAGTCATGTTCAAATCTTCAAACGCTTCTACCTACCGTAGGGTGGATTTGCGGATCCATGTTTATATGAAATTTTTGTCTCATTTTGAGTCGNATACCTTACAAATAATCATGTTTCTTAGTAGTAACTTATTACCTAAAACTTACCCCTCTCCTTCAAAGCAGTTAAAAGTTATTGACAAAAGTCATGTTCAAATCTTCAAACGCTTCTACTTACCGTAGGGTGGATTTGCGGATCCATGTTTATATGAAATTTTTGTCTCATTTTGAGTCGTCAAATCTACCCTGTATATACACCATGTGTATTTTATGGTAAGAAAGATAAAGCAACAATATTTATAGGGGGGGGGGATAGCTACACCCCTAAGCTTCCCATCCATACTTTCGAAGTGGCTCAATTGCATACAGGGTGCTAGAAATTTAATGCCGAGTTCAGTTAACTTCAAACCTTCATAAGTTGGTTTTTTTAAATGGAACACCCTGTATGTTTTTCTATATTCTGATACACGAATTTATTCTCTTTCGAGCGGTATCAGGTTTCCCTATACCTATCTCTAGGAGTCTAGCTATCCCCCCCTAAAAATATTGTTGCTTTATCTTTCTGACTATAAAATACACATGGTCTGAAGCTAGTCACAGTTCCTCTCCATTTTTTTTTTAAATTAAATATCTCGAAAATGGTTAATTTCAGGAATAGGGAAACTTCATAAAAGTCCACCTAAAATAACACGTAGAATCCAAAATTGCAATAATATATAGGGTGTTCCATTTAAAATAAGCAAGTTGATGGCGACTTCCGGTATAACCGGAAGTGGTACGTGGGCGCCATTATTTCAGTTGAGAAGGGCATGCCCGAAAACCCGGGATACCAAATTTTCAAAATTCAAATCGAAGTAGTCTCTGAAATAATTCTAATGGACCGTCACCGTGAGATACCCCGTATACACACACTGTAATATGAACCTGTTTTATCCTTGTCTAAAAATATATTTTATTTCATTACCAATATTCAGGGTGAATCCTAATCGTTTACATCAAAATGTGTTTCAAGTAATGATACAATTTACTTTGTAGAATATACAGGGTGTTACAAATTTGCTTCTCACTAGGGATCTGGGAGATGATAAGAGATACAAACTAGCTTCAATGGGGGCAAAGTTGCGTAATCAGGGGACCAACATTATGCCTCTAAAAAATCAAGGATAACATGATTAATTTTCGAAATAATTTAAAATAAAACGAAATTTTGGAAATATGATTTTGTTTCATTTCAGTCTCGTTCGAAGTGATATGGAAAAAGAAGGACACTTTTTTCCCTCTATCGAATGGCATGGTCAATTTTAATATGTAACTTTTCATCTCTCTTGAATTATCACACAATGTAAGTGTCATTAGACCCTGTGAAATCCACCTAGTTACTTAAACTATTAGTCCCATCTAAATAAAAAATTTAGATGAAAGAACGAATATACTGAAGATGAATTTTCCGAGACAAAACGTCTGAATCTGGTTTGGGCTGAGGCAGTACAGTATTGGGGAGTCATGAAGGCTTGCAAAAAATTTAATAAAATTTCCAGAGCCATATTTAAAAAATGAAGTTGATGATGATCCTGGCAGGACGAAACGTCACATAAAAATTTAGTTTTTTTTTTTTCAAATATTTCGAAAACTAAATAATGATTGATTGTTTAGAGGCATAATTTTGATCCCCTGATTACACAACTTTGCCCCCATTTAAGCCAGTTTGTATCTCTTACCGTTTCCGAGATCAATGTAGTGGGAAGCGAATTTGTAACAGCCTGTATAATTAATAGTTTTTTTGCAACAATATTAGGAATAAAAGAACTAAAGCAAAATAGATGTGCATTATTTTTTTATAGAGGGAATTATTGACTACTGCTGTGGTATTTACACATTGAAAGTTAAAGGGTGATTCAGTCATAATGTCGTTAATTGTAAGGAAAGACGAGAAAAAATAAGTGGAATATGAAAACATAATTAAAAACATTTTAAAATGCAAATATATATATCATTTAAAAAATTAAAAGAATTATCTGCGCGAATTGATAAAGACTGTATATCCGTGCGAGTCTTAGGCGAACACCCAAACAAACGAGAATAATGTCACAACTTACCAATCTTCTACAATTTGGGGGTCACCAACGATTTCTCTTCAAAAATAACCATAGGTTTTCAATCAACGATAACAACAATAAAACACCACACCACCAGGCCTGGTACTTCACACGTTCTAGTCGACTTCTACGTTTTTTGATATTCGTTTTGCGCAGTTGCGACAAATTAATTCGTTTGGGTGGTTTATCCCCAATTAAATTTACAGCAAACGAAAAAGGTTAAAATAATAATGCTACAAGTTACAACTATTTTCCTACTAACTAAAATAATAATTTTAAAACTAACTATCCTAAACATGTTTATGCTGAAAAAATACTTTCAAATCATTATTAAAACCCCTTTTCGAACGGCTCTTGACCCCTGACCCACAAAGGTTTGTCGACAGTTTAACGTTTATTTTTATGTTTCCTAGATACAGTTAAGTATTACTTGCACTTAAGCTGATAGGCCCAACAACTAAGTACATGTTTAAAGTTGAGATAATAATTACAAAAATATAAGAACAAAATTCATCAAAATAATTAATAACAATCCAAAATAAATGAAGGAGAGTCTTAACAAAGGGGTCGAGTAAAATTATTTCGATTTTCTATTTTTATTAGACCTTTCGAATACGTGGTTGAATTAATGATAGCACTGACTGAATCGCCCTGTATAAAAGTTTAAATTGTAACCAAGAAATCCGGCTCATGGGCAATGGGCATACATACCATGGTACGCGTGCCATNGTGGGAAGCGAATTTGTAACAGCCTGTATAATTAATAGTTTTTTTGCAACAATATTAGGAATAAAAGAACTAAAGCAAAATAGATGTGCATTATTTTTTTATAGAGGGAATTATTGACTACTGCTGTGGTATTTACACATTGAAAGTTAAAGGGTGATTCAGTCATAATGTCGTTAATTGTAAGGAAAGACGAGAAAAAATAAGTGGAATATGAAAACATAATTAAAAACATTTTAAAATGCAAATATATATATCATTTAAAAAATTAAAAGAATTATCTGCGCGAATTGATAAAGACTGTATATCCGTGCGAGTCTTAGGCGAACACCCAAACAAACGAGAATAATGTCACAACTTACCAATCTTCTACAATTTGGGGGTCACCAACGATTTCTCTTCAAAAATAACCATAGGTTTTCAATCAACGATAACAACAATAAAACACCACACCACCAGGCCTGGTACTTCACACGTTCTAGTCGACTTCTACGTTTTTTGATATTCGTTTTGCGCAGTTGCGACAAATTAATTCGTTTGGGTGGTTTATCCCCAATTAAATTTACAGCAAACGAAAAAGGTTAAAATAATAATGCTACAAGTTACAACTATTTTCCTACTAACTAAAATAATAATTTTAAAACTAACTATCCTAAACATGTTTATGCTGAAAAAATACTTTCAAATCATTATTAAAACCCCTTTTCGAACGGCTCTTGACCCCTGACCCACAAAGGTTTGTCGACAGTTTAACGTTTATTTTTATGTTTCCTAGATACAGTTAAGTATTACTTGCACTTAAGCTGATAGGCCCAACAACTAAGTACATGTTTAAAGTTGAGATAATAATTACAAAAATATAAGAACAAAATTCATCAAAATAATTAATAACAATCCAAAATAAATGAAGGAGAGTCTTAACAAAGGGGTCGAGTAAAATTATTTCGATTTTCTATTTTTATTAGACCTTTCGAATACGTGGTTGAATTAATGATAGCACTGACTGAATCGCCCTGTATAAAAGTTTAAATTGTAACCAAGAAATCCGGCTCATGGGCAATGGGCATACATACCATGGTACGCGTGCCATGGCGCATGTGTCGTGTGAATACGCCTATACTTTTTTATTCATTCATGTGACTGAATAGTGGAATATTTGTGTGACTGATTGATGGAAATAAGGTCTGCTTATTTACATTCTTGCGCCAGTTCCCAGTCGTATCAAGATTTTTAAAATTGATTTCGTGCGTTTATTGAAAATTTTTACGCATTTGATATAAAATAACGGTTTATAAAACAAAATGGAAAGTGACAAAAATAATAAAGTTGACCTAATTATAATTGAAAATATAAATAAACAGACCTTATTTTCACTATCACATACACATTAATAAAAAGATATAGATAGGCGTATTCACGCGACCTGTGCTATGGTACGAGCCATGGGACGTCTATCGTCGTGTGGAATGACTGAGAAAGGAACTGGGTCACTTTGGTCTCTCGTGTCAGTATGGAGAGCCGGATCGTCATGTTTCGCCCATCTCTATTCCTAACCACAACCCACAATTAACTGCCTTGTCAATGTCAATAGTGCCAACTGCCAATTAGTGATGGGCATAATTGAGTACTTCTAATAATCGAGTGATCACTCAAGATACGAGATATTGGTCGTTTCCATCCCAGCGGCGCACAAATATGTTTGTATTAGTCATATATTACTTATAAGCGTAGCTAAAAAGCTCTGTAGTATGCACTAACATTTTGGGGTGCAACCGTAGGGTAATAATCACTCGAGTGGTAGGAGTAAACATCTCGAGTGATCTCAATAATCGAGTACCACTCGATTTTTCACTCGAAATCTCCCATCACTACTGTCAATGCTGTCATATAAAAAGCAAGAAGGTTAGAACATTTAGAAGTGACGAGTGGCTTTGTATTTTTGTCTCTGCGTTCTATTTTCTGTTTATATTTAAAAGAAGACTGTTGCAGAACAATGACTGATGTAAAGGAAACGTCGTGTAGGCTTTGCCTTAAAAATATAACCGATGAAAGTTTTGAAGTGATAAACGACATTATCGGAGATATACTAGATGTTCTTTTGCTGAAATTGGTAAGTCGGTGAAATATAATTTGATTGCTGTCTGAAGTTGCATATTTTTCAGAAATTTGATGACGAGAGCAAAGAGGTTATATGTAACGTTTGCAGAGGAAAGTTAAATACAGCATTAGAATTTAAATCAACGTGTTTGAATACCTATAACACCATTATTCNAACGTCGTGTAGGCTTTGCCTTAAAAATATAACCGATGAAAGTTTTGAAGTGATAAACGACATTATCGGAGATATACTAGATGTTCTTTTGCTGAAATTGGTAAGTCGGTGAAATATAATTTGATTGCTGTCTGAAGTTGCATATTTTTCAGAAATTTGATGACGAGAGCAAAGAGGTTATATGTAACGTTTGCAGAAGAAAGTTAAATACAGCATTAGAATTTAAATCAACGTGTTTGAATACCTATAACACCATTATTCAATATCCGGATAGCGAAAAAATGTTACAGCTCGAATTAAGAGAGGTGTACACGCAGGAAAAGAAGAGTGACTTAGTTTGCAGTCAGAAAATATGTCGATTGTGTATGCACCCAGTAGAGCGTGAGTTTAGGTGCATACGTGAAGAGGAACTCGAAGCTATTGAGAAATTGATTCCTGAAATGGTATGAACGATATTAAATACTTGCATATTTTGTAATTTAACGAAACTGCTTTGTAGTATATAAATATCGACGAAGATCCCGTTGTTTGTAAGCCATGCTTCGATTCTCTGTGTACTCACAACAGTTTCCTAAAAGATGTAGAAGAAAAAATTAAAAGTATTTTTGATAATTCAGCCACAGAAAGTCAGATAGATACGTCTCCACTCTTTTCATTCGTTAAGATTGAAAACTTGGACAAAGAATTCGATATTATAGAGATGGGAATGTCAATCAAAACTGAAAGTAACGGCATAAAATTGGAAGATGAGGAAAGAAGGTAAAAGAAGACTATTGTAACTATAATTTAAAAAATGGCGACCTGCGGTTGTGACACTGATTTATATGATCACATGTACATACTATCCGGTAATAAACTAATTGTACTTAACATTATGAGATTATGTGGGTTATGAACGATATCGTACAAATTTTTGTATAAATATTAAGCCTTAGGTTAACAAATTATTGAGAAAATATGTAAGATTGTTATAAAACAATTGTATGGCTTCAATTCAGATATGGGTACAAAGAATGCTAAACTAAATTCCATTCATTCAATAAATTTTTTAACGGCAGAAATTGAAATTTTCTTGAATGGAAAGGATAAGTCTTTTACGGAGTTACAAAATAATTTGTTATGTAAGCAGAAAATTAGTCATTCTTACCCAAAATTAATTTTGAAAGAATTTTAGGAGAAGGTACTGATCTAATTCAAATAATAAAAATATCTTGAAAAAATGCTTGTCAAATCGTCAAAAAATATGAATTTTTTTTTGAATATACAAAAAAAGGTATGGGTTAGTTTAAAACATTTTTTTTTCTCTGTATTTAAGGTCATGAAAATGATTCGTGAGCTATAGAAGTCGGTAAGCATCCGAGATTTGAGGAAGGAAATAAAAATAATTTTTTTCCAAAAAAAAAAATAATAATATTCAATATTTTCGTTTTTTATATAAAATATATATTTTTGCGAAAAAACATTCAATAAAAAAAATGATTTGAAAATGCAAAGTTTATCCTTTAATTTTTGACAATGAAAGAAAAATCGCAGCCGTTGCAAGTCTTGACAGGTTTTAATTGTCAGTGTTGCGAGAAACAACTACTCCGCAGGCTATATGCCTTGACCGGCACTGAATTATGCTCGCAACACCTAGTGCAACAGCTAGGATCGTTCGTCAGTTTAACCCACCAGGCACAGACCGGTTTGAGACTTATTAGTCCTCATCACTTATGCGGCCATATCCTCACGACAAGGAACTATTTTCAAATCTCTGCTTAGATTTTTTGTATCGCCATTACTTCCCAAATAATTATCAAAACCAAAACAGTTATTTTTGATTTGATTACACATAAAGATCTTGAACAGCTCAAATTCAAAGAGGATGAATTAAACTAAAAGAGATGACGTGTGGGACTGCCAAAAAAAAAAAAATTGAGACCCGTGGACCTGTTGAAAGTGAGGCAAAATTTATAAAAAGGTGATAAAGGATAAAAATTTTTGACTTTCAGATCCTCAAACTAGAACCTTCAAGCTCTAATTTGCTTTTTTTATTGCTTTATGAACATTTTTCGCCATGATACAGCTTTTCGAAAATCACCTAAAAATTTAGGATTTTCTTTTTGTCCTTTAAATTTTGTGACTAGTATATTGAAATTTGTGATATGGTAAAAAACANTCGTTTTTTATATAAAATATATATTTTTGCGAAAAAACATTTTCAATAAAAAAAAAATGATTTGAAAATGCAAAATTTATCCTTTAATATTTGACAATGAAAGAAAAATCGCAGCCGTTGCAAGTCTTGACAGGTTTTAATTGTCAGTGTTGCGAGAAACAACTACTCCACGGGCTGAATTATGCTCGCAACACCTAGTGCAACAGCTAGGATCGTTCGTCAGTTTAACCCACCACGCACAGACCGGTTTCATACTTATTAGTCCTCATCGGTTATGCGGCCATATCCTCACGACAAGGAACTATTTTCAAATCTCTGCTTAGATTTTTTGCATCGCCATTACTTCCCAAATAATTATTAAAGCCAAAACAGTTATTTTTGATTTGATTATACATAAAGATCTTGAACAGCTCAAATTCAAAGAGGATGAATTAAAATAAAAGAGATGACATGTGGGACTGCCAAAAAAAAAAATTGAGACACGTGGACCTGTGAGGCAAAGTGAGGCAAAATTTATAAAAAGGTGATAAAGGATAAAAATTTTTGACTTTCAGATCCTCAAACTAAAACCTTCAAGCTCTAATTTGCTTTTTTTATTGCTTTATGAACATTTTTCGCCATGATTCAGCTTTGCGAAAATCACCTAAAAATTTAGGATTTTCTTTTTGTTAATTGTAATTGTTAATTTTGTAATTTTTGTGACTAGTATATTGTAATTTGTGATAAGGTAAAAAACAAAAACTAAAAAACGTTGACAAACAAAAAAAGGTGATATTCTGGGTGTTATTATTTGATTAAAATTTAATAAATTTATTGTATTGTAGATTGTATTTAAATTATCTGTATCTAAATTTGTTTATGGATTTATTCTGTGACTATATGTAGCATCTCGCCAATGCCTTCTCTGATAATTAAATACATTATCAAAGATCTGAATCGATTCATCATTAAAGTTAAAATTACGCTATCAGTACTATGGTTGATTCAATTATGATAACCTCTTAAAATTAATACCTGATTTTGAAAACTTCTCTGTATATGCAATTTTTTCAGCGACACGCCATTTCAGACCTCCGATATTGTACCATTTGAGCAGAGTGACTGTAAAAATGAAGAAGAGGATGGATGGGAACATGAGGATGGATCAGAAGTGAAAACCAGACAGGAGTGTAAAGTATTGTACAAATGTGATAAATGCATGTACAAAACTGGAAGTGAGATCCATTTTACGGCACACTTTGCGAGACATGAGAACCATTTGAAAGCATATGAATGTAAATCGTGTCAGTACGAAACTGAAAATAAGAAATTACTTCTGGAGCACCCGTTGGAGCATAAAGGTTCTTCGCAGGTTCAAATGTACAGATGTAACGATTGCGATTTCGAAACTAAATACAAAGAATATATCAAAAGGCATCAACTACTGAAACATAAAGATCCTTCCCAGGTTCAGATGTACAGGTGTAATGACTGCGATTTCGAAACAAAATACAGGAGCTATCTCGAAAAGCATCAACTGAAACATAAAGATCCTTCACAGGTTCAAATGTACAGGTGTTACGATTGCGATTATGAAACTAAATTCAAGAAATATTTCAAACTGCACCAACTAAAACACAAAGATCCTTCGCAGGTTCAAACGTACAAGTGTAATGACTGTGATTACAAAACTGTATGCAAGAGATATTTGACAAAGCACCAACTGAAACATAAAGATCCTTCGCAGGTTCAAATGTACAAGTGTAACGACTGCAATTACCAAACTATATACAATAATGCTTTCAAGCAGCATCAACTGAAACATAAAGATCTTTCGCAGGTTAAAGTGTACAAGTGTAACGACTGCGATTACGAAACTAAATACAACGGTAGTTTCAAACAGCATCAACTGAAACATAAAGACCCTTCCCAGGTTCAAATGTACAAGTGTGGCGACTGCGATTTCGAAACTAGATACAGGAAAAGTATCACAAAGCACCAACTGAAGCATAAAAATCCTTCTCAGGTCCAGACATACAAGTGTAACAACTGCCCCTTCGAAAGTAGATACAAGTATGATCTGCAGCGGCATCAACTGAAACGAATATGCTGCACAAGTTCTAAAGGTACTAGTGCAATGACTACGATTGTGAATCCAAATACAGGAGTGGTATAAAATCAATTGATGCACGACTGAAGTACAGACAAAAATTAGGGCATTTTAGAGACTGACTATAAATATTTGAATTGAAGCAAAATGTAAACATCAACAAGTTTGTTTGTTTGAAAATTTGGGAACTAAAATAATGGCGTCCACGTACCACTTCCGGTTATATCAGAAGTCGCCATCAACTTGCTTATTTTAAATGGAACACCCTGTATGTTTTTCTGTATTGTGATACTCAACTTTATTCTCTTTCGAACGATATCAGAGTTCCCTATACCCATCTCTTCTAGCTTTTAAGTTATCTACTATTTTTTGTGTAATCGCCTAAAATCATGTAATTTCTCGCGAGGATAGCCGTGGAATTTTTAGGAAAACTTCGTTTATTTTTTAATGAAACACCCATTTAAAAAAACCGACTTATGGAGGTTTGAAGTTAACTAAACTCGGCATTAAATTTCTAGCGGGGCAGGCGGTGCGGGAGGAAAGCCTTTGCTTATACACGGTAGTTTCGCTGTAGTACCAACCTTACATAAACGAGCGAACTAATTATAATATGTACGAGTGATATTTATAAATCACATATTAGCTTGCATATATTTTTCGTGTTTAAAGCACAGCAATTAACTTTTTATTTGAACAAAAGTCCATTTATTCATTAAGAGCTTGTAAAGTTATGGATGAAATCTGGCAACATTGCCATGGTGTGGTGGTAAAAGTTGGGTCTACTGTCATTACTGTCAACTGTGCTTTGCGCGTATTCCGTAAACATGAATGAACGTACAAGATACAAAGGAAAAGTAATGACTGAAGAGCAATATAAAATTTTTGTTTCAAATTGCTATTATATTGCATTAGATAACGAAAAATGTATTTAATATTAATTATTACTACATATGTTTTCGACTAGAATAATTATACAGTCTATAATCGAGCTATTCAAATATAGCGCATCAGTCGAAGCATTAAACGTACAGTGTACGTATGCGTACAGTATTGCCATATTTCCTTCCATCGGATCAGATGTTTTTCAAAACGTTATATATTAATTCCATTGTCTCAATAATTACATTGTATGTGCATATTTTTATTGTTTTAAAATGTTTAAAAAATATTTAATTCTTTAATTGCAATTTTATTTTCCCGGGCCTAACCATTTTTAAGAGCAATATTCACGTTTGATCAAAATTTTTTCCCAACTCGCTTAAGAGCCTGTGTAATAGAGGATAATTTTTAATATCATTTTTCAAAAAAACTATTGGCAATCGATCTGATATTTTTACACGAAGCAGTTGGCATATTTATTAACAGATTTCAACGATTTTGAAAACTTTCTTACCATTTTTTTTCGGTATCGAACCTCCTTAAGCCACTTTGAGAGTATGGACGGGAAGCTTAGGGGTCTAGCTATCCCCCCTAAAAATATTATTGCTTTATCTTTCTTAATATAAAACACACATGGTCTGAAGCTAGCCACTGTTTTTTTGAAAAAAATTAAATATCTCGAAAACGGTTAATTTCAGGAATAGGGAAACTTCATAAAACTCCACCTAAAATAACACGTAGAATTAAAAATTTCAATAATATATAGGGTGTTGCAATTAAAAAAAGCAAGTTGATGGCGACTTCCGGTATAACCGGAAGTGGTACGTGGACGCCATTATTTTATTTGAGAAGGGCATGCCCGAAAACCTGGAATCCCAAATTTTAAAAATTCAAATCGAAGTAGTCTCTGAAATAATTCTAATGGGCTGTCACCGTGAGACACCCTGTACGAAATAGGTACATTGCAATATCCGCCTGTTTTGTCCATGTCTAAAAATATATCCCATTTTATTACCAATATTCAGCGTGAATCCTAATCGTGTACATCAATATGTGTATCAAGTAACGAAACAATTTAGTTTGTAGAATATACAGGGTGTTACAAATTTGCTTCTCACTACAGGGATCACGGTAGCGGTAAAAGATACAAACTAGTTTAAATGGGACAATGTTGTGTATTCAGAGGACCAACATTATGCCTCTAAAGAATCAAGGCTAACGTGATTAATTTTCGAAAGAATTGAAAAAAAAAACGAAATTTTGGAAATATGATTTTGTTTCATTTCAGTCTGGTTCGAGGTGATATGGAAAAAGAAGGACACGTTTTGCCCTCTATCCAATGGCATGGTCAATTTTAATATGTAACTTTTCATCTCTCTTGAATTATCACACAATGTAAGTGTCGTTAGACCCTGTGGGAGTTAAGGGAGTGTCAAGTTACTTAAACTATTAGCCCCATCTAAATAAAAAATTTAGATGAAAGAACGAATATACTGAAGATGAATTTTTCAAGACGAAACTTCTGAATCTGGTTCGGGCTGCAGCAGTACAGTATTGGGGGTCATGAAGCCTTGTAAATAATTTAATAAAATTTCCAGAGCCGTATTTAAAAAATGAAGTTGATGATGGTCCTGACAGATGAAACGTCACATATAAAAATTGATTATGCCATTCGATAGAGGGCATAATCATAAAAGTTGCCATGAGAAAGTGTCCTTCTTTTTTCAATATCACCTCGAACGGGGCTGAAATGAAACAATCGAATTTCCAAAATTTCGTTATTCTTCAAATATTTCAATCTCCTGATTACGCAACTTTGCCCATTTAAGCTAGTGCGTATCTCTTACCGTTTCCGAGATCAGTGTAGTGGGAAGCGAATTTGTAACAGCCCGTATAATTAATAGGTTTTTTGCAACAATATTATGAATAAAAGAACCTTTAACTTAATGCTTTTAAATGCTATATAACAATATGTAGAAATATTTACTAATATACTCTTAAAATATTACTTCTTTTGTACTTTGTTTAATTTTCATTGACAAAACCGCATTGTAATCAGCATCAGCATTGTAATTAATCGTTTATATGAAATTTAAAAAGTAATATTTATTTATTACGATAGATATTCTTACACGAAAAAATGACAAAAAATATTTGCTTTAAACATTTTTTTATTGTTTTAAACTAACATATTTAATTTTTCTAACTGTTTCTTCTTAATTTCTATATCTAACTGTAAAGACGTTTTCTGTAACTCGTGTAGTTCTTTGAGCTGGGTCTGTTTTAATGAATATTCTTCACGTTGACATTCCCACTTCATATTCTGATGCATATTTTCTTCTTTAAGAATAGCCAGTTGCAACTTTGTTGCTTTGGCTTTTATTTCCGTCAGTTCTTCAAATTTATGAGCCAATGTTATATTCACGCCAGCAGTTGGTCTTCGACGAGTGCTCCACCCATTATCTTCATTTGGTGAGGTACGTTTTCTCTTGGAAGGAGGTGTCTGAATGTGTTCTGATGTACCTCCATTTATCACATTTTTTAAAATTTCATTTAATGGCTTTTTCATACTGATTAGCTGGTAATGTTGCCAATTATCTCTTGTACTTTCTGCAACCTGTGAACAGTGAAAGTTACAAATTAACTTTATGATTAGCTAACCACAATTTAGACTTACTGTTTCGTCTTCCACTGTTAATATAATTTCTTCCACATTTTCTAATTCTTCCTCCATATCTCTCCCTTCTGTATTTTCTATTTGACCATTATTTTCAATAACCGTAACTGCATCATCAAATTTATTGTGTAATCAATGTAAGCTTTTTTTATTTATTATTGACATGGTTAGGTCATAAGTAGGATCGCTATAAGTGGTTTACTCTACACCCTCCACCTGTTGCATACAAACTTGTGCGTTCCTCTGCAGCTTTTTTTTTTTTTTTTTTGGATTTCATAAAACTTCCTTAAATTATCTACCGTCTGTCTATGAATTGAAGGACAATTTGCATTAAATTCATTTGAAATTCTTATCCTCGTATAATCTTTCTTTCGCCAGGTAACTGCGTCAGTTTTTTTACATTCCAAGATGTGTGAATACTTTTTTAAATATATTTAATAAAAGAATATTCTCTTCTCCGGTAAAATTCGCGGGACGCGCTCTTTTCTCAGACATCGTTTAAAGTAAATAAATGTGCACTTCTGAATCAGGGAAAATTTATAAATAATAATTGTTCAAGCAGAAACACCAACGAATTTAATAAATGAAACCCAACCTCGTTTGTTTTTGTGAAGTAAGGACCACAGTATACTAATCAATCAGTATGGAATCTAGAATGATTTATGAATTATGAATGAACTCCGTATGCCGTATGGCAATTTTTAAATACCCCCACCCTAGGAAAAGTCGCTAAGAATATGGCGGATCCTCCGAGCATATACTACTGGAAGCGTGCCATTGCGAAAATTGTGGCTGGTTGTGCGAAAGAGATAGACAATACCTCAGTATTTGCTGTCTCACTTTAGCACACCGCGATTAGTTGGAAATGAATGCTACAACCAATCGCGGCGTGCTAGAGTGAGACAGCATGTCTAAGATACTGTCCGTCTCTCAGCCACACTTTTCGCAATGGCATGCAACCTCCAATACTATAGTAAACATAACCTGTTCTTTTTCCTGGTTTTAATACTTTTAATTATTATACATTAATTTCTGATTATTGTAATCCAAGGTAATAAATAGACTGTTAGCTATGTAGTAGTGTTACACGTAAATTGAGTTTTTTTTTTATTAAGAGAAGTTTACATTTTTTGGTTAAATACAGGTTTAGTTATTTGAATTCCAGCAGAAATAATTTAGATTAGATTATATCGGTCTGAATTTTATAAATTTTGTTCAAAAACTTACGAAAGCGTATTTATTTTCTAAACATATTTTAAAATGTTTACTATAATTTTTATTTCATTATTAACTATTTACTGGGTATAGTATTACTTATAAATAAATAATCACTAATAAAATACACAAGAACAAGATAACTAAACTAAACAACTACTCGACCAACATCATAAAATAAGGTTTTTAATGCANATTATTTGTAAAAAATTTAAATATTTTTTAAATTTTAATACCCTGTATTTTTTTAACGAAACTTCCTAGATAAAAGCTTTATACGAAAGAGCCCTCTTAAAATTCACTAAAGAATACGAGGTTTCATTTTTGGTCAGTGTTTGCGAATCACCTTACGAATATAATGAGAAGTTATCGTATGCCCCTTTACACCCAATGAACTTATCTTATACCCCTCGTATGTGCAATAATTGCCCTTGAAAGTGTTTCTTACTCCAAACACCGATGGCGTATTCAATGCATTTTTTCATTGAGTTGCCTATCTATTTCTTATATAGTATATCTTATCTATGAATGAAACCCAACCTCGTTTGTTTTTGTGAAGTAAGGACCACAGTATACTAATCAATTAGTATGGAATCTAGAATGATTTATGAATTATGAATGTACTCCGTATGCCGTATAGCAATTTTTAAATACCCCCGCCCTAGGAAAAGTCGCTTAGAATATGGCGGATCCTTCGAGCATATACTACTGGAAGCGTGCCATTGCGAAAATTGTGGCTGGGTGTGCGAAAGAGATAGACAATACCTCAGTATTTGCTGTCTCACTCTAGCACACCGCGATTAGTTGAAATTGAGTGCTACAACCTATCGCGGCGTGCTAGAGTGAGACAGCATGTCTAAGATAATGTCCGTCTCTCAGCCACACTTTTCGCAATGGCATGCAACCTCCAATACAATAGTAAACATAACCTGTTCTTTTTCCTGGTTTTAATACTTTTAATTATTATACATTAATTTCTGATTAATTATTGTAATCCAAGTTAATAAATAGACTGTTAGCTATGTAGTAGTGTAACACGTAAATTGAGTTTTTTTTTTATTAAGAGAAGTTTACATTTTTTGGTTAAATACAGGTTTAGTTATTTGAATTCCAGCAGAAATAATTTAGATTAGATTATATAGGTCCGAATTTTATCAATTTTGTTTAAAATCATACGTGAATAGTGGAAATANTCTCGTGTCAGTATGGAGAGCCGGATCGTCATGTTTCGCCCATCTCTATTCCTAACCGCAACCACAGAGTAGTTTTCTATTCTGGGCCGCAACGCACAACTAGAACTAGATGCCTTGTCAATCTGTCAAAGAAGCAAGAAGGTTAGAACTTTTAGAAGTTACTTTGTATTTTTGTCTTTGCGTTCTATTTTCTGCTTATATTTAAAAGAAGATTGTTGTAGAACAAAGACTGATGTTAAGGAAACGTCGTGTAGGCTTTGCCTTAAAAATATAACCGATGAAAATTTTGAAGTGATAAACAACATTATCAGAGACATTCTAGATGTTTTTTTGCTGAAATTGGTAAGTCGGTGAAATATAATTAGATTGCTGTGTGAAGTTGCATATTTTTCAGAAATTTGATGATGAGAGCAAAGAGGTTTTATGTAACGTTTGCAGAAGAAAGTTAAATACAGCATTAGAATTTAAGTCAACGTGTTTGAATACCGATAACACAATTATTCAATATGTGGATAGCGGAAAAATGTTACAGCTCGAATTAAGAGAAGTGTACACGCAGGAAAAGAAGAGTGAGTTAGTTTGCATTCAGAAAATATGTCGATTGTGTATGCTCCCAGTAGAGAGTGAGTTTAGGTGCATATGTGAAGAGGAACTTGAAGCTATTGAGAAATTGACACCTGAAATGGTATGAACAATATCAATTACTTGCATATTTTATAATTTAACAAAACTGCTTTGTAGAATATAAATATCATCAAAGGTCCCGTTGTATGTAAGCCATGCTGGGATTCTCTGTGTACTCACGACAGTTTCCTAAAAGAGTGCTCAGAGGTAAAAGAAAAAATTAAAAGTATTTTTGATAATTCAGCCACAGAAAGTCGGATAGATACGTCTCCACTCGATTTATTCGTTAAGACTGAAAACTTGGACAAAGAATTCGATATTAACGAGATGGAAATGTCCATCAAAGCTGAAAGTATCGACATAAAATCAGAAGATGAGGAAAGGAGGTAAGAGAAGACTATTGTAACATTAATTTAATAACTAATAATAATTTAATTAACATTATGAGATTATGTCGGTTATGAACGATATCGTACAAATTTTTATGTAATCGTTAAGCGTTAGGTTAACAAATTATTGGGAAAATATGTAAGATCGTTATAAAACAATCGTATGGCTTTGAATCAGATATGGGTACAAAGAATGCTATACAAAATTCCATTCATTCAATCAATTTTTTAACTTTGGGCAGAAATTGAAATTTTCTTGAATGAAAAGGATAGATCTTTTACGGAGTTACAAGATAATTAGTGGTTATTTAAGGAGGCTGCAAGAAGAAAATCAGTTTGGCCTTCAGTCATTTTTACCCTACCCAAAACTAATTTTGAAAGAATTTTGGTAGAAGGTAATCTAATTCAAATAATAAAAATATCTTTAAAAAAAATGTTTGTCAAATCGTCAAAAAATATTTATTTTTTTTTTAATACACAGAAAAAATCTTTGGGTTAATTTAAAAAAAAATCTTATTTTTCTCAGTATTAATAAAGCTCATGAAAACGATTTGTGAGGTATAGAACTCGGTAAGTATGCGAGATGTGAGGAAGGAAATAAAAATTATTTTTTTCCAAAAAAAAATAATTTTCAATATTTAATTTTTTTTTTATGGCAATTTTTGATGAAGAAAGTATATATTTTTGCGAAAAAACGTTTTCAATTAAAAAAAAAAGATTTAAAAATGCAAAATTTATCCTTTAATTTTTGACAATGAAAGAAAAATCGCAGCCGTTGGAAGTCTTGACAGGTTTTAATTGTCAGCGTTGCTAGAAACAACTGCTCCGCGGGCTATATGCCCTGACCGGCACTAAATTATGCTCACAACACCTAGGATCGTTCGTCAGTTTAACCCACCAGGCACAGACCGGTTTCGGACTTATTGGTCCTCATCAGTGTGTCATAGGTGAGACAACAGACAAACGATTCAGCTGTTATGCGGCCCTATATTCACGACAAGGAAACACATTGTAGGCGGAGCCTACAGGTGTTTTGGATTATTTTGAGGTAAAAAAAAACGAAAACCTCTTCAATATCAATCTCAATTTTAACAAAAATTGCAAATTTTGGAATCCAGTTTCTTGCATTGAAAGAAATGAATTTATCAAAAAACAATAAGAAGGTCTTATGGAGGTTAGTCTGAACTTTTCAAATCTCTGCTTAGATTTTCTATTTGATTATACATAAAGGTCTTGAACAGCTCAAATTCAAAGAGGATGAATAAAACTAAAAGAGACGACATGTTGGACTGCCAAAAAAAAAATGAGACCCGTGGACCTGTTGAAAGTGAGGCAAAAATTATAAAAAGGTGATAAAGGATAAAAATTTTTGACTTTCAGATCCTGAAACTGGAACCTTCAAGCTCGAATTTGCTTTTTTTATTGCTTTATGACATTTTTCGCCATGATACAACTTTTCGAAAATCACCTAAAAATTTAGGATTTTCCTTTTGTCCTTTAATTTTTGTGGCTAGTGTATTAAAATTTGTGATAAGGTAAAAAACAAACTAAAAAACGTTGACAAACAAAAAGTTTTATTATTTGATTAAAATTTAATAAATTTATTACATTGTAGATTGTATTTAAATTATCTGTATCTAACTTTGTTTGTGGATTTATTGAGTGACTTTATACATGGCATCTCGCCAATGCCTTCTCTGATAATTAAATACATTATCAAAGATCTGAATCGATTCATCATTAAAATTAAAATTGTGCTATCAGTACTATCGTTGATTCAATTATTGACATAACCTCTTAAAATTAATACCTGATTTTGAAAACTACTCTGTATATGCAATTTTTTCAGCGACACGCCACTTCAGACCTCGATATTGTACCATTCGAGGAGAGTGACTGTAAAAATGAAGAAGAGGATGGATGCAAACATGAGGATGGATCAGAAGTGAAAACCAGACAGGAGCGTAAAGTATTATACAAATGTAATAAATGTATGTACAAAACTGGAAATGAGATCCGTTTTACGGCACACTGTGCGAGACATGAGAACCATTTGAGAGCATATGAATGTAAATCGTGTGGGTACGAAACTGAAAATAAGAAATTACTTCTGAGGCACCCGTTGAAGCATAAAGACCCTTCACAGGTTCAAATGTACCGGTGCAACGATTGTGATTATAAATTTAAATACAGGAGCTATCTCGAAAAGCATCAACTGAAACATAAAGATTCTTCGCAGGTTCAAATGTACAGGTGTATAGACTGCGATTTTGAAACTAAATACAAGAATAATATTAAACTGCATCAAGGGAAACATAAGGATCCTTCACAGGTTCAAATGTACAGGTGTCACGATTGCGATTATGAAACTGGATACAACAGTAATTTCAAAGAGCATCAACTGAAACATAAAGATATTTCGCAGGTTCAAACGTACAGGTGTAATAACTGTAATTACAAAACTGTATCTAGGAGATATTTCACAAAGCACCAACTGAAACATAAAGATCCTTCGCAGATTCAAATGTACAAGTGTAACGACTGCGATTACAAAACTAGATACAAAGGTAATTTCAAACGGCATCAGCTGAAACATAAATACCCTTCACAGGCTCAAACATAAACAGGTGTAATGACTGTGATTTCAAAACTAAATACAAGAATAATATTAAACTGCACCAACTAAAGCATAAAAATCCTTCTCAGGTCCAGACATACAAGTGTAACAACTGCCCCTTCGAAAGTAAATACAGCAGCATTCACTGAAACAAATATGCTGCACGAGTTCTAAAGGTAGTAGTGCAATGACTGCGATTACGAATCCAAATATAGGGGTGGTATAAAATATCACGTGTTTTAGTATAGGAAGCCTTCACTAGTGCGAAGAAGTTTTTGAAGAAACATCAATTGATGCACAATTGAAGTACAAACAAAAATTAGGGCATTTTAGAGACTGACTATAATAATAATAATAATCTTTAATTCGTAAAAACATTAACATTTACAATGACAATGTAAGAGCGAAATGGTGTCACAACAGTTTCCCTAAGTTAGTTTAAACAGTGTTCCAAATATTCAGTTACATTGTAGGGCTCAATATTTAACAAAAATTGTTTAATATGTTTTTTGAATAAATTTGCACTCTGTATCTGTTTAAGTGACGCTGGTAAACAATTGAATAATTTAATACACATGTAATGTGCATTCTTTTCTGTTAGAGTTACTCTGCGATATGGGTACATAACATTCAAATTTCTTGTATTATACTGAGATGATGAGTCTGTCATAAAATTATTCCAGTTTTTCCTTACATACATTAAGCACTCAAAAATATACAGAGCCGATATAGTCATTATTTTGCTATTCCTAAATACCGATCTACAAGATTGGATGTAAGACATATTATTAATAATTCTTATANCGATATGGGTACATTAGATTTAAATTTCTTGTATTATACTGAGATGATGAGTCTGTCATAAAATTATTCCAGTTTTTCCTTACATACATTAAGCATTCAAAAATATACCGAGCCGATATAGTTATTATTTTGCTATTCCTAAATACCGATCTACAAGATTGGATGCAAGACATATTATTGGTAACTCTTATAATTCTTTTTTGAATGACAAAAATTCTCTGTATGTCAGCGCTATTACCCCAAAACATAATTCCATATTTACAAATAGATTCGAAACTACCAAAAGTAAGTGATTTTTGTAGATGTACTATTTACATATTTACTAATTACCCTGATTCCATATATTACTTTACTTAATTTAACAGCGAGTTCATCTATATGTTTTTTCCAATTTAAGTGTTCATCTAGATGCAGTCCTAGAAATTTTGTACTACTTGCTAATTCTGCTATCTGATTGTCCAGTATGATATTGTTAGGTCTGTTTATTTGCCAGTAACTTGATGAAAAAAGTACTAGTTGAGTTTTATCATTATTCATGATGAGACCATTCTTTGAAAGCCAGTCCTTTGTTAATTGTAAAAGTACCTCACTTTGTGTTATGATTTCTGGCATGGTGTCTGCCCCTACCAGTAAATTTGTGTCGTCCACATAATTAATAATTTTCTGATTTGAATTTGTGGGTACTTTTGCTATATCATTTAAATATATAATAAACAATAGTGGACCTATGATACTCCCCTGCGGGATTCCTATATTGATCTTCAATTTTTCGGAGCTAAACACGCCGCCGTTATGATTTATGCATACTTTTTGCTCTCGGTTTGATAAATAGGAGACAATCCATTTCAGAGCCGGACCTCTAATGCCGTATCTTTCTAATTTTACTATGAGAAGGTCATGATTTAAACAATCATAGGCTTTAGCTAAGTCTAAAAACACACCCAAAGCTAGACATTTACTCTCGAAAAAATTAATGATGTCATTTGTAAAATTATAGATAGCTGTATTTATAGATTTACCCTGTCTATAGCCATGCTGACTATGACTGAATAAATTGCAATTATTCATAAAACTTGTAAGCCTACGAACCATTGCTAGTTCAAAAACTTTTGAAAATGCAGGAAGCAAACTGATGGGTCTATAATTCTCCATTAATTCCGGATCACCTTTATTTTTAAAAATTGGTTTAATGATCGACAACTTTAATTGATGAGGCACTATCCCAAATTTGAATGTGTTATTTATTATGTAGGACAAAATTTCCTTCACTGCGCCAAGGCTTTTTTTCATTATATTTGCTGGAATATTATCTTCCCCGCTACTAAATTTGTTTTTTATTTTTGTGGCTAATTCCACAATCTCCGATCCCATGACCGGTGTTAGGAACATAGACTTATTATTAATATCAATAATCGGTTTAAAATCTTTACTTTGATGGTTTGACAATAAATTAGGGATTAAGTCCAATAAAAAGTGATTATAGTCATTAGCTACAGTTTGAGAATTCCCTTTGATAAAGCAATGTTTTTTAGACACCTTTCCTGTTACCTCATTGCAGATAGACCACAAACATTTACTTTTATTATCCGATTCCATTATCCTGTTATCAAAAGAGTTCTTCTTATTTATTCTTAAACATTCATCATACTTTTTTTTAAGATGTTTATATTGTTCCTTAAATAAATATTTGAATTGAAGCAAAATGTAAATTTTTTTTATAGAGGGAACTGCTGAGTCGAGTACTACTGTGGTATTTACACATTGACAGTTGGGTGATTCGGTCATAATGTTATTAATTGTAAGGACAGACAAGAAAAAATAAGTAGAATATGAAAACATAATTAAAAACATTTTAAAATGCATATTTATGTTGAAAAAATACTTTCAAATAATTATTTGAACCTCTCTTGGAATGGCTCCTGCCCGCTGACCCACAAAGGTTTATCGAGACTAAATCTTGGCCTACCGTATTATACGGTCACTAACCTAGTTTTTACTGCGTTTTTAATGCGTAGTAAACGATAAGGAATAAACAGATGTTTTTATCTAGACACATGAGAATAAGATACTTTTTTACATTCTAAATATTAACAAGTATTTATTTGTTAATAAAAACAAATGTATAAGGATAATAATTGTTTTCGAATATTGTTTAGTTTTATGTTCAATTTATTATTCAGTTTGTAGTACTTATACCTAGTGATTCACTGCTATTCAAAGAGTAGTATGGTACCTACCTATTGAAAATGCCAGTATGGGTAAAACAACACTTCATAGCATTCTGTTAATAAAGGTGGGACCCCCTGCACTTTGATTTTGAAAATAATTGCAAAATTCAAGACGACGGGAAATCGGCTGTTTCGCTTCAACGTACATTCGCGCGCCATTATTCCATGGCTAGGAATTGTCCTCAATGATTTGGGATCGAGGGGAATTATCCCTCTTTATCCTGCCCCATTTCGTGTAGACCTGGACAGCCTACACGACCGCAAATACGGCCGGTGTAGGCGCTTTGTGGGACCTCCTTTTAATAGTTTTTTTTTGCAACAATATTAGGAATAAAAGAACTAGAGCAAAACAGTTGTACATTATTTTTTTTATAGAGCGAACTATTGCGTACTACTGTGGTATTTACACATTGAGAGTTTAAGGGTGATTCAGTCATAATGTTATTAATTGTAAGGAAAGAAAAGAAAAAATAAGTAGAATATGAAATCATAATTAAAAACATTTTAAAATGCATGTTTATGCTGAAAAAATACTTTCAAATAATTATTTAAACCCCTTTTCCAAAAGCTTCTCACTGCTGACCCACAAAGGTTTATCGAGAGTGAATCTTGACCTACCACAATATTGGATCAGTAGCCTAGCTTTTAATGCGTTTTTAATCCATAGTGAACTACAACGAATAAACAGATGTTTTTATCTAGACAAGAATGAATAAGATACTTTTTTACACTTTAAATATTAACAAGTATTTATATTTGTCAATAAAAACAAATGTATAAGGATAATTGTTTTCAAATATTGTTTAGTTTTATCCGGCTCATTTTGCTGTTCCGGTTCCTCGTAGTCGTTACACACGACAGCTGTCCTAGGGTACGCGTGCCATGCCATGGGTTGTGTGAATCCCTGGGTGACCACCCCAATGACCCCCTCCCCCTGCCCGCTAACCTTTTCTGTTTCAGAGACAGCCAGGATCAAGAAACCAGGACAACGACACACACACACACATACACACCCCCCATACCCTCCTTACCCCTCCCCTCCCGCGCTAGCCTAAGGGCCACCTTAGCAAAGCGCATCCCAGGCTGCATAGCCGCACTACCCTACCCAACCATACCACACATAAACATGACACTACCCCCGGGGTTTACACAGACGAGCCGGCGAAGCAAGAAGAGCGCCAGAAGAAAGGGCCCTAGCCGGCGGGGCCCAGCCAGGACAAAAGGAGGTCCCACAAAGCGCCTACACCGGCCGCATTTGCGGTCGGGGTAGACGACGGATGGGGCCCACCTACGAAGGCTGTCCAGGCCTACACGAGATGAGGCAGGATAAAGAGGGATAATCCCCCTCGATCCCAAATCATTGAGGCCAATTTCTAGCCATAGAATAATGGCAGTTGTGTGAATACGCCTATCTATATATTTTTTTATTTATGTGACCAGATAGTGGAAATAAGAAATGCTTATTAACATTATTGCGACAATTTCCAGTCGTAACGAGATTTTTAAAATTGATTTCGTGCGTTTATTGAAAATTTTTACCCAATTGATATAAAATATTAATTTATAAAACAAAATGGAAAGTGACAGAAATAATAAAGTTGATCTATTATAATTGAAAATATAAATAAACAGACCTTCCACTATTCGGTCACATCAATAAAAAAAAATAAAGATAGGCGTATTCACACGACCGGTGCCATGGGACGGCTGTCTTGTGGAATGACTGAGAAGGAACGAAGGAACTGAGTCACTCCGGTCACTCGTGTCAGGACGGCGAGCCGGATCGTCAAGTTTCGCCCATCTCTATTCCTAACCACAATCAACAACCAGATGCTCCGCCAATGCAAAATACTAATTAGTTGCCTCTCTTATCTATGATGCCAATAGCGCTAACTGCCAGTCCTAGATAAATGATACTACTGCCTAGTTATCTATTGTCTCTGCTACGCTACTGCCAGTGCAAGGTTAGAAGAAGTGACGGCATTTTGTTTTTGTGTTCTGTTTATATTTAAAAGAAGATTGTTGCGGAGCAATGACTGAAGTTAAGGAAACGTTTTGTAGGCTTTGCCTTAAAAATATAACCGATGAAAGTTTTGAAGTGATAAACGACATTATCAGAGACATTCTAGATGTTCTTTTACTAAAATTGGTAAGTAGGTGAAATATAATAAGATTACATCCTAACAGTCTCAAGTGTAAAGAAACTTTGTATTTTATTTTTCATTGTAATTTTCCGCTAGTTATTTTCCTCCTGTTTAAAGTTGCATATTTTTACAGAAACTTGATGAGAGAAAAGAGGTTATATGTAATTCTTGCAGAAGAAAGTTAAATACAGCATTAGAATTTAAGTCAATGTGTTTGAATACAGATAACACAATTATTCCTTATGTGGATAGCGTAAAAATGTTACAGCTCGACTTAAGAGAAGTGTACACGCAGGAAAAGAAGAGTGAGTTAGTTTGCATTCAGAAAATATGTCGATTGTGTATGCAGCCAGTAGAAAGTGAGTTTAGGTGCATACGTGTAGAGGAACTTGAAGCTATTCAGAAATTGACGCCTGAAATGGTAGGAACAATATTAATTACTTGCATATTTATTTTATAATTTAACAAAACTGCTTTGTAGAATATAAATATCATCAAAGGTCCCATTGTATGTAAGCCATGCTGGGATTCTCTGTGTACTCACAATAGTTTCCTGAAAGATTGCTTAGAGGTAGGGGAAAACATTAAAAGTATTTTTGATAGCTCGGCCACAAGAAGTCAAATAGATACGTCTCCACTTGGTTTATTCGTGAAGACTGAAAACCTGGACAAGGAATTCAATATTAACGAGATGGAAATGTCGATTAAAGCTGAATCTGTTGACATAAAATCGGAAGATGAGGAAAGGAGGTAAGAGAAGACTATTTTAACATTTATATGATTAAATACGTACCATCTGCTGATAAACTAATTGTAACAAATTATGAGATTGTCCGTTATAAACGATATCGTATAAATTTTTATATAATCGTTAAGCGTTAGGTTAACAAATTATTGGGAATATATGTAAGATCGTTATAAAACAATTGTATGGCTTCGAATCATACATGGGTACAAAGAATGCTACACTAAATTCCATTCATTCAATCAATTTTTTAACTTTGGGCAGAAATTGAAATTTTCTTGAATGAAAAGGATAGATCTTTTACGGGGTTACAAAATAATTGGGGGTTATGTAAGCAGATTGCAAGAAGAAAATCAGTGGCCTTCAGTCATTCTTGCCCAAAATTAGTTTTGAAAGAATTTTGGAGGAAAGTATTGATTTAATTCAAATAATAAAAATATCTTGAAAAAATGCTCGTCAGACAAAAAATATTTATTTATTTTTTTTGGAATATACAGAAAAGATCTTTGGGTTAGTTTAAAAATACTGTTTTTCTTGGTAATAAAGCTCATGAAAACGATGTGTGAGCTATAGAACTCGGTAAGTATCCGAGATTTGAGGAAGGAGATACAGCGACTTTTAGATTGACGTTTGCACTCAAAAGAAAGCACATCTTTTTTTTTTTTCATCTCATTTTTTGATGAAGAAAATATATAGGTTTTTGCGAAACAAATTTTCAATATAGAAAAAATGATTTAAAGATGCAAAATTTATTTTTTAATTGACAATTCACGATGAAAGAAAAATCGCAGCCGTTTGAACTCTTGACAGGTTTTAATTGTCAGTGTTGCGAGAAACAACTACTCCACGGGCTATATGCCCTGACCGGCACTGAATTATGCTCGCAACACCTAGTGCAACAGCTAGGATCGTTTCGGACTTACTAGTCCTCATCAGTGTGTCATAAGGTGAGACAACCAACGAACCATCCAGCTGTTATGTGGCATATCCTCACGACAAGGAAACACATTGTACGTGGAGCATACAGGTTTTCTGTATTATTTTGAGGTAAAAAAAAGGACACCTCTTCAATATCAATTTCGGGTTTAACAAAAATCCCCAAAGCAGCAAATTTTGGAATCAAGTTTCTTGCATGGAAAAAAATAAATTTATCAAAAAACGATAAGAACGTCTTATGGAGGATAGTCTGAACTTTTCAAAACTGCTTAGATTTTCTGTACGGTCATTACTTCCTAAATAATTAATTATCAAAGCCATACATATAAAGGTCTTGAACTGCACAAATCACAGAGGATGAATTAAACTAAAAGAGACGACATGTGGGACTGCCAAAAAAAAATATTAAGACGCGTGGACCTGTTGAAAGTGAGGCAAAAATTATAAAAAAATGATCTCCCGGGATTTCTTTTCATTTCTAAAAGTTGATATAGGATAAAAATTTTTGACTTTCAGATCCTGATACTAGAACNTGCCGCATTCTGTACTGAGAGCTTGGATCGTTAGGAGCTTCTGCATGTATTTGATATTTGATTTTATTGAAATTTTCCTAATAATACAACAATACACCACAAAATAAATTTATGGAAGGTGCAGAGTTGGGTCGTACTCTTTTTCTTCCACAAAAGGGGACAAAATCATCCGCTTTAAAGTGTTCAGAACAAATTACGTTATTTTTTGTCCATACCCAATTTTCTTTTTCCATAGAAAGAACTTTTAGCCATTCCTGTAAAGTTTCATTTCTAGGAAAGCTAGAAATAAAAAAATTACATGTTTACAATAAAATTTTAGAATAAAAAGTGGAAATATCTTATTTTTGTGTACAGCTACCTAAATATATAGAAATGTTCTGTACTTACACATGAAAACTGATGTTTTGCATTGGACATCTTCTGCAATTTGCGCTTCCTTTCACAGCACAAAGCACAAGACATATTTAAAGTTCAATAAAAACGAAATTTACAAACAAAAATATGAATAACCTCAAAAAACACACCTGCGAACCTAACGTCAACAACAACTGCGTCACTGCGTGACNTATTGGACATCTTCTGCAATTTGCGCTTCCTTTCACAGCACAAAGCACAAGACATATTTAAAGTTCAATAAAAACGAAATTTACAAACAAAAATATGAATAACCTCAAAGAACACACCTGCGAATCTAAAGCCAACAACAACTGCGTCACTGCGTGACGTAAAGCCTTCAAAATGGCTGCACCCGTAGCGTCCCTAGAAAAGTTGATGCGCACTCGTCGAAGCTCATTCTCCCCTACTCTATATCTCTGGATAAGAAGCAAGAAGGTTAGAAGTGACGAGTGGCTTTGTGCTTTGTATTTTTGTCTCTGCGTTCTATTTTCTGTTTATATTCAAAAGAAAATTGTTGCAGAACAATGACTGATGTTAAGGAAACGTCGTGTAGGCTCTGCCTTAAAAATATAACTGATGGAACTTTTGAAGTGATAAACAACATTATCAGAGACATTCTAGATGTTCTTTTACTGAAATTGGTAAGTCAGTGAAATATAATTAGATGGCTGTCTGCAGTTGTATATTTTTCAGAAATTTAATGATGACAGCAAAGAAGTCTTATGTACCATTTGCAGAAGAAAGTTAAATGCAGCTTTAGAATTTAAGTCAATGTGTTTGAATACTGATAACAAAATTATTCAATATGTGGATAGCGAAAAAATGCTACAGCTCCAATTAAGAGAAGTGTACATGCAGGAAAAGAAAAGTGAGTTAGTCTGCAGTCAGAAAATATGTCGATTGTGTATGCGCCCAGTAGAGAGTGAGTTTAGGTGCATGCGTGAAGAGGAATTCGAAGCTATTGAGAAATTGATACCTGAAATGGTATGAACGATATTAAATATTTGCATATTTTATAATTTAACAAAATTGCTTTGTAGTATATAAATATCATCAAAGATCCCGTTGTTTGTAAGCCATGCTTCGATTCTCTGTGTACTCACAACAGTTTCCTAAAAGATTGCTCAGAGGTAGAAGAAAAAATTAAAAGTATATTTGATAATTCAGCCACAGAAAGTCAGATAGATACCTCTCCACTCGATTCATTCGTTAAGACTGAAAACTTGGACAAAGAATTTGATATTAAAGAGATGGAAATGTCAATCAAAACTGAAAGTATCGACATAAAATCGGAAGATGAGGAAAGAAGGTAAGAGAAGACTATTGTAACATTAATTTAAAACATGGCAACCTGCGGTTGTGACACTGTGATTTATATGATCACATGTATATACTATCCGGTAATAAACTAATTGTACTTTAACATTATGAGATTATGTCGGTTATGAATGATATCGTACAAATTTTTATATAAACATTAAGCCTTAGGTTAACAAATTATTGGGAAAATATGTAAAATCGTTATAAAACAATCAGTATGGCTTCGAGTCAGATATGGGTACAAAGAATGCTATACTAAATTCCATTTATTCAATAAACTTGCAGAAATTGAAATTTTCTTGAATGAAAAGGACAGATCTTTTACCGAGTTACAGTTTGCAAGAAGAAAATTAGTCATTCTTACTCAAAATTAATTTTGAAAGAATTTTGGGAGAAGGTACTGATCTAATTTAAATTATAAAAATATCTTTTGAAAAAATGCTTGTCAAATCGTCAAAAAATATTTATTTTTTTTATAATAACAAAAGATCTTTGGGTTAGTTTAAAAAAATACTGTTTTTCTCAGTTTTTAAGCTCATGAAAACGATTCGTGAGCTATAGAACTCAGTAAGTATCGAGATTTGAGGAAGGAAATATTAATTTTTTTCCAGAAAAAAAAATTTCAATTGTTTCTTTTTTTCATGACAATTTTGATGAAGAAAATATGTATTTTTGCGAAAAAATATTTTCAATTAAAATGATTTAAAAATGCAAAATTTATCCTTTAATTGATTTTTGACCATGAAAGAAAAATTGCACCCGTTTGAAGTCTTGACAGGTTTTAATTGTCAGTGTTGCAAGAAACAACTACTCTGCGGGCTATATGCCCTGACCGGCACTGAATTATGCTCGCAACACCTAGTGCAACAGCTAAGATCGTTCGTCAGTTTAACTAACCAGGCATAGACCGGTTTCAGACTTATTAGTCCTCATCAGTGTGTCATAGGTGAGACAACCGACGAACGATTCAGCTGTTATGCGGCCGTATCCTCGCGACAAGGAAATACATTGTACACGGAGCGTACAGGTTTTTTGGGTTATTTTGAGGTAAAAAAAAAACAATACTTCTTGAATATCAATCTCAATTTTAACAAACATCCTCAAATAAGCAAATTTTGGAATCAAATTTCTTGCATTGAAAGAAATGAATTTATCAAAAAACTATAAAAAGGTCTTATGGAGGATAGTCTGAACTTTTCAAATATCTGCTTAGATTTTCTGTACGGCCACTACTTCCCAAATAATTAATTATCAAAGCCAAAACAGTTATTGTTGATTTGATTATACATAAAGATCTTGAACAGCTCAAATCAAAGAGGATGAATAAAACTAAAAGAGACGACATGTGGGACTGCCAAAAAAAAAGTTGTGACCTGTGGACCTGTTGAAAGTGAGGCAAAAATTATAAAAAGGTGATAAAGGATAAAAATTTTTGACTTTCAGATCCTGAAACTAGAACCTTCAAGCTCTAATTTACTTTTTTTTATTGCTTTATGAACATTTTTCGCCATGATACAGCTTTTCGAAAATCACCTAAAAATTTAGGATTTTCTTTTTGTCCTTTAATTTTTGTGACTAGTATATTGAAATTTGTGATAAGGTAAAAAACAAAAACTAAAAAACGTTGACAAACAAAAAAGGTGATATAGTGGGTGTTATTATTTGATTAAAATTTAGTAAATTTATTATATTGTAGATTGTATTTAAATTATCTGTATCTAAATTTGTTTATGGATTTATTGTGTGACTTTATACATAGCATCTCGCCAATGCCTTTTCTGATAATTAAATACATTATCAAAGATCTGAATGGATTCATTATGTTAAAATTGTGCTATCAGTACTATCGTTGATTATGGTCAAATACCTCTTAAAATTAATACCTGATTTTGAAAACTACTCTGTATATGCATTTTTTTCAGCGACACGCCACTTCAAACCTACGATATTGTACCATTCGAGGAGAGTGACTGTAAAAATGAAGTAGAGGATGGATGTAAACATGAGGATGGATCAGAAGTGACAACCAGACATTTGTGTAAAGTATTGTACAAATGTGATAAATGTATGTACAAAACTGGAAATGAGATACGTTTTACGGCACACTGTGTGAGACATGAGAAGGATTTGGAAGCATATGAATGTGAATCGTGTGAGTACAAAACTGAAAATAAGAAATTACTTCTGAAGCACCCGTTGAGGCATAAAGATTCTTTGCAAATTCAAATGTACAGATGTAACGATTGCGATTATGAAACTATATACAAGAGTTATTTCAAACAGCATCAACTGAAACATAAATATCCTTCACAGGTTCAGATGTACAGGTGTAACGATTGCGATTACGAAGCTAGATACACTAGTCATTTCAAACGCCATCAACTGAAACATAAAGATCCTTCAGAGGTTCAGATGTACAGGTGTCGCGATTGCGATTATGAAACTAAATACAAGAGTCATTTCAAAGAGCATCAACTGAAACATAAAGATATTTCGCAGGTTCAAACGTACAGGTGTAATGACTGTATTTATAAAACTGTATCCAAGAGATATTTCACAAAGCACCAACTGAAACATAAAGATCCTTCGCAGATTCAAATGTACAAGTGTAACGACTGCGATTTCAAAACTAAATACAACGGTAATTTCAAACGGCATCAGCTGCAACATAAATACCCTTCACAGGCTCAAACATACAGGTGTAACGACTGCGATTTCAAAACTAAATACAACGATAATTTCAAAACGCATCAACTGAAACATAAAGATCCTTCCCAGGTTCAAACGTACATTTGTAATGACTGTAATTACAAAACTGTATCCAAGAGATATTTCACAAAGCACCAACTGAAACATAGAGATCCTTCGCAGATTCAAATGTACAGGTGTCACGACTGCAATTTCGAAACTAAATACAATGGTAATTTCAAACAGCATCAACTGAAACATAAAGATCCTTCACAGGTTCAGATGTACAGGTGTAACGACTGCGACTACGAAACTAAATACAATGGTAATTTCAAACAGCATCAACTGAAACATAAAGATCCTTCACAGGTTCAAATGTACAGGTGTCACGACTGCGATTTCGAAACTAAATACAACGGTTATTTCAAACGGCATCAACTGAAACATAAAGATCCTTCACAGGTTCAAATATACAGGTGTAACAATTGCGATTATGAAACTAAATTCAAGAGTTATTTGAAACAGCATCAACTGAAACATAAAGATCCCTCGCAGATTCAAATGTACGGGTGTGGTGACTGCGATTACAAAACTAGATACAGGAGATGTTTTATACACCACCAACTGAAGCATAAAAATCCTTCTTAGGTCGAGGTGCATCTGCAGCGGCATCAACTGGAACAAATATGCTGCGCAAGTTCTAAAAATACTAGTGCAATGACTGCGATTACGAACCCAAATATAGGAGTGGTAGAAAATATCAGGTGTTGAAGTACAGAAAGCCTTCACTAGTGCAAAGAAGTTTTTGAAGAACCATCAACTGATGTACGATTGAGGTACAGACAAAAATTAGGGCATTTTAGAGTCTGACTATAAATATCTGAATTGAAGCAAAATGTAAACATCAACAAGTTTTCATGCGCTTCTGTAACCAGGTGTATTAATACAGGGTGTCTCACGGTGACGGCCCATTAGAATTATTTCAGAGACTACTTCGATTTGAATTTTGAAAATTTGGGATCCCAGGTTTTCGGGCATGCCCTTCTCAACTAAAATAATGGCGTCCACGTACCACTTCCGGTTATACCGGAAGTCGCCATCAACTTGCTTATTTTAAATGGAACACCCTATATATTATTGCAATTTTGGATTCTACGTGTTATTTTAGGTGGACTTTTATGAAGTTTCCCTATTCCTAAAATTAATCGTTTTCGAGATATTCAATTTTTTTGAAAAAAATGGAGAGAAACAGTGACTAGCTTCAGGCCATGTGTATTTTATAGCAAGAAATATAAAGCAACAATATTTATTGGGGGTATAGCTAGAACCCTAAGCTTTTTGATAGTTCGGCCACAGGAAGTCAAATAGATAAGTGTCCACTTGGTTTATTCGTTAAGGCTGAAAACCTGGACAAGGAATTCGATATTAACGAGATGGAAATGTCGATTAAAGTTGAATCTGTCGACATAAAATCGGAAGATGAGGAAAGGAGGTAAGAGAAGACTATTTTAACATTAATTTAAAAATTGACAGCCGGTGGTTCTGACATTTCGTAATTTATATGATTAAATACGTACCATCTGGTGATAAAACTAATTGCCTAACCGGCACTGAATTATGCTCGCAACACCTAGTGCAACAGCTAGGATCGTTCGTGAGTTTAACCCACCAGGCACAGACAGGTTTCAGACTTATTAGTCCTCATCAGTTATGCGGCCGTATCCTCACGACAAGAAAATACATTGTACAAGGAGCGTACAGGTTTTTTTAATTATTTTGAGGTTAAAAAAAACGAAAATCTCTTCAATATCAATCTCAATTTTAACAAAATTCCTCAATTAAGCAAATTTTGGAATCTAGTTTCTTGCATTGAAAGAAATAAATTTATCAAAAAATGATAAGGTCTTATGGAGGATAGTCTGAACTTTTCAAATCTCTGCTTAGGTTTTCTATACGGCCACTACTTCTCAAATAATTAATTATCAAAGCCAAAACAGTTATTTTTGATTTGATTATACATAAAGATCTTGAACCACTCAAATGAAAGAGGATGAATTATGCTAAAAGGGATGACTGCCGAAAAAAAAATTGAGACCCGTGGACCTGTTGAAAGTGAGGCAAAAATTATAAAAAGTGATTAAGGATAAAAATTTTTGACTTTCAGATCCTGAAACTAGAACCTTCAAGCTCTAATTTGCTTTTTTTATTGCTTTATGAACATTTTTCGCCATAATACAGCTTTTCCAAAATCACCTAAAAATTTAGGATTTTCTTTTTGTCCTTTAATTTTTGTGGCTAATGTATTAAAATTTGTGATAAGGTAAAAAATCAAACTAAAAAACGTTGACAAACAAAAAAAGGTGATATACTGGGTGTTATTATTTGATTAAAATTTATGGATTTATTGTGTGACTTTATACATAGCATCTCGCCAATGCCTTCTCCGATAATTAAATACATTATCAAAGATCTGAATCGATTCATCATTAAAGTTAAAATTGTGCTGTCAGTACTATGGTTGATTCAATTATGGTCATAACCTCTTAAAATTAATACCTGATTTTGAAAACTACTCTGTATATGCAATTTTTTCAGCGACATGCCACTTCAGACCTCCGATATTGTACCTTTCGAGGAGAGTGACTGTAAAAATGAAGAAGAGGATGGTTGTAAACATGAGAATGGATCAGCAGTGAAAACCAGACAGGAGCGCAAAGTATTGTCAAATGTGATAAATGTATCTACAAAACTGAAAGTGAGATCCGTTTTACGGCACACTGTGCGAGACATGAGAAGAATTTGAGAGCATATGGATGTGAATCGTGTGAGTACGAAACTGAAAATAAGAAATTACTTCAGAAGCACTTATTAAGCCATAAAGATCCTTCACAGGTTCAAATGTACAGGTGTAACGATTGCGATTATAAAACTAAATACAAGTATAATATCAAACGACACTAAAAGAAACATAAAGACCCTTCACAGTTTCAAATGTACAAGTGTAACGACTGCGATTTCGAAACTAAATACAGCAGCTATCTCGAAAAGCATCAACTGAAACATAAAGATCCTTCACAGGTTCAAATGTACCGGTGTAATGACTGCGATTTTGAAACATAAATACAAGAATAATATTAAACTGCATCAAGGGAAACATAAAAATCCTTCACAGGTTCAAATGTACAGGTGTCACGATTGCGATTATGAAACTGGATACAAGAGTAATTTCAAACAGCATCAACTGAAACATAAAGATCCTTCACAGGTTCAAATGTACAGGTGTGGCGACTGCGATTACAAAACTAGATATAGGAGATGTATCATACAGCACCAACTGAAGCATAAAAATCTTTCTCAGGTCCAGACATACAAGTGTAACAACTGCCCCTTCGAAAGTAAATACAGCAGCATTCACTGAAACAAATATGCTGCACGAGTTCTAAAGGTAGTAGTGCAATGACTGCGATTACGTATCCAAATATAGGAGTGGTATAAAATATCACGTGTTTTAGTATAGAAAGCCTTCACTAGTGCGAAGAAGTTTTTGAAGAACATCAATTGATGCACAATTGAAGTACAAACAAAAATTAGGGCATTTTAGAGACTGATTATAAATATTTGAATTGAAGCAAAATGTAAACATCNAACAACTGCCCCTTCGAAAGTAAATACAGCAGCATTCACTGAAACAAATATGCTGCACGAGTTCTAAAGGTAGTAGTGCAATGACTGCGATTACGTATCCAAATATAGGAGTGGTATAAAATATCACGTGTTTTAGTATAGAAAGCCTTCACTAGTGCGAAGAAGTTTTTGAAGAACATCAATTGATGCACAATTGAAGTACAAACAAAAATTAGGGCATTTTAGAGACTGATTATAAATATTTGAATTGAAGCAAAATGTAAACATCTTACATGCGTTTCTGTAACCAGGTTGTCTCACGGTGATGGCCCATTAGAATTATTTCAGAGACTACTTCGATTTGAATTTTGAAAATTTGGGATCCCCGGTTTTCAGGCATGCCCTTCTCAACTAAAATAATGGCGTCCACGTACCACTTCTGGTTATGCCAGAAATCACCATCAACTTGCTTATTTTAAATGGAACACCCTATGTGTTATTGCAATTTTGGATTTTACATGTTATTTTAGGTGGACTTTTATGAAGTTTCCCTATTCCTAAAATTAACCGTTTTCGAGATATTGAATTTTTTTCAAAAAAATGGAGAGAAACAGTGACTAGCTTCAGGCCATGTGTATTTTATAGCAAGAAAGATAAAGCAACAATATTTATTGGGGGTATAGCTAGAACCCTAAGCTTCCCATCCATACTTTCAAAGTGACTTAATTGCATACAGGGTGCTAGAAATTTAATGCCGAGTTTAGTTAACTTCAAACCTTCATAAGTCGGTTTTTATAAATGGAATGCCCTATATGTTTTTCTATATTCTGATANAGACCCCTAAGCTTCCCATCCATACTTTCAAAGTGACTTAATTGCATACAGGGTGCTAGAAATTTAATGCCGAGTTTAGTTAACTTCAAACCTTCATAAGTCGGTTTTTATAAATGGAATGCCCTATATGTTTTTCTATATTCTGATACACATTTTTATTCTCTTTCGAACGGTATCAGGGTTCCCTCTACGTATCTTTTCTAGTTTTTAAGTTATCTACTATTTTTTGTGTAATCACCTAAAATCATGTAATTTTTCGCGAGGATAGCTGTGGAATTTTTAGGAAAAGTATCGGTTTTTTTTAAATGGAACACCCATTTAAAAAACTGACAACTTTTGAAGTTAACTAAACTCGGCATTAAATTTCTAGCACCCTGTATGCAATTAAGCCACTTTGAAAGTATGGATGGGAAGCTTAGGGGTCTAGCTATCCCCCCCATAAATATTGTTGCTTTATCTTTCATATTATAAAATACACATGGTTTGANGAAGTTAACTAAACTCGGCATTAAATTTCTAGCACCCTGTATGCAATTAAGCCACTTTGAAAGTATGGATGGGAAGCTTAGGGGTCTAGCTATCCCCCCCATAAATATTGTTGCTTTATCTTTCATATTATAAAATACACATGGTTTGAAGCTAGTCACTGTTTCTCTCCCTTTTTCGAAAAAAATTAAATATCTCGAAAACGGTTAATTTTAGGAATAGGGAAACTTCAGAATCCAAAATTGCAATAATATATAGGGTGTTCCATTTAAAATAAGCAAGTTGATGGCGACTTCCGGTATAACCGGAAGTGGTACGTGGACGCCATTATTTCAGTTGAGAAGGNAGGAATAGGGAAACTTCAGAATCCAAAATTGCAATAATATATAGGGTGTTCCATTTAAAATAAGCAAGTTGATGGCGACTTCCGGTATAACCGGAAGTGGTACGTGGACGCCATTATTTCAGTTGAGAAGGGCATGTCTGAAAACCCGCGGTCCCAAATTTTCAAAATTCATATCGAACTAGTCCCTGAAATAATTTTAATGGGCCGTCACAGTAATATGCTCCTGTTTCGTCCATGTCTGGAAATATATTCTATTTTATTACCAATATTCAGAGCGAATCCTAATCGTGTACATCAATATAAACAAGTAATGGTTGACAGAAAATTATGTATTGGATGGGAAAGGTATTCAGTATATGAGGATTTGGATGTGCCAAGATGTTTTAACTGCCGGGGTTTTTATCATAAAAAGCAAGATTGTCGTAACAAATTAACATGCCCAAGGTGTAGTGAAGAGCATGAGGCAAATATTTGCCCTAAAGTGAAATTGTGTTGTAAAAACTGTGTTATTTCTAATGAAAAATTTAATACAAATTATAATGTTGAACATGCTGCCTCAGACCTGTCATGTGCCAGTTTAGAATTCCAAAAGTTGCTGTTACAAAGTAAAACGGACTATTCATTGGTATAATGGTACTACTCAATGAAGATTTAATTTTGCAAGAACTCGAATGCGTCGGAGGAAATCGCATGGGAAGATATGTTGGTATTAATGACAGTAAGGTACTGTTTGAAACAAATGCTGTTCTTAGGGTCTTTCATCTTAATATTCGNAGTGTTAATTTTAATATACTGTAATTGTTTTATCTGTTTTCTAAAAGTAGGCCTAACACCTATGATACAACGTTAAATAAGATTTAACAAGTATTATTTTTTTATACTTAGGTTCCTACATGATTGACGTGTAAAAGTTATGTATGTGTATGTGTTTTAAAGTTAGCCACATTAAACATTAAACATTAAACAATATGTGTTTCAAATAATGATACAATTTACTTTGTAGAATATACAGGGTGTTACAAATTTGCTTCTCACTAGGGATCTCGGAGACGATAAGAAATACAAACTAGCTTAAATGGGGGCAAGTTGCGTAATCAGGGGACCAACATTATGCCTCTAAAAAATCAAGGGTAACATGATTAATTTTCGAAATAATTACGCAACTTTGCCCCCATTTAAGCTAGTTCGTATCTCTTATCGTTTCCGAGATCACTGTAATGGGAAGCGAATTTGTAACAGCCTGTATAATTAATAGCTTTTTTGCAACAATATTAGGAATAAAAGAACTAAAGCAAAATGGATGTGCATTATTTTTTTATAGAGGGAACTGTTGAGTACTGCTGTGGTATTTACATATTTACATGAAAATAAGTAGAATATGAGCACAAAACATTTTAAAATGCATGTTTATGCTGCAAAATATACTTTAAAATAATTATTTAAACTCCTTTTCGAACGGCTTCTGACCGCTGACCCACAAAGGTTTATCAAGATTGAATCTTGACCTACCACAATATTGGGTCAGTACACTAGCATTTAATGCGTTTTTAATCTGTAGTGAACTACAACAAATAAACATGTTCTTATCTAGACACGTGAATGAATAAGATACTTTTTTACATTCTAAATATTAACAAGTATTTATTTGTTCATAAAAACAAATTTATAAGGATAATTGTTTTCGAATGTTAGGTTATTACAATTTAGTATTTTTAATATTGTTAACGTTTTCACTATGTTTTATAATTGAATATGAGTCTTTAGCTCACTTCTCTTCAGAGTAGTATGGTATCTACGTATTTAGAATGCCAGTACGGGTAAAACAACACTTATCTATCCATAGCACTCTGTTAATAAAGCTGGGATTCGCTGAACTTTGATTTTGAAACCAATTGCAAAATTCAAGACTAAGAAAATCAGCTGTTTCGCTTCAACGTTCGTTCGAACGGTACATGGTCTGCTGGCTCGTTTCTGGTCAAAATGCGTGCTGCGAAGTGGGGCGCCGAATTAACAGGAGTTAAGGGGTCGAGTAAAATTGTTTTTCGGTTTTGTTTTTATTAGGCCTTCCGAATACGCGGTTGAAATTAACGACACTGAATCACCCTGTATAGACGTTTAAATTGTAACTAAGAAATCCGGCTCATTTTGCTGATTCCGGTTCCTCGTAGTCATTACACACAGCAGTCCCATGGTACGCGTGCCATGCGTGGGTCGTGTGAATACGCCTATCTATTGTAGGGAGCTGTATCTGGGAACGCACACTATATTTTTCTCTAAAACTTTATTTTTCCATAAAGGCATAAATCTTAACGCTTCTTTTTCGTACGTAACAACACATAACCTCTCTTTTTCCTAACTAACAATAAGCCTAAGATCAAGGATTTTATACAAGAAGATTGCTCGATCCCATTTAAGCCTATGTTCGCCAAATAAAATGTCAAACGCTCGAATACGTGACGTCACTACGTTCAGCGTTGCCACAGCTCGCTCAATCGAGCGAGATCTCGCCCTTTTTATTTCGAATACACTCTCGCTCATCTTTGTCAAATCTCGCTCGTTTTACTTACTTAAAGTTTGGATACTTTGGTATAGATGGCAAAGGCAATTTTATAACGATCCGAGGGCTCTATAGCAAATAGGCAACCAGCAATACATTTTATAGATTTTATTACACAGTTTGCCTAAATATGAATTAATGCACAAATAACAAACTTTCCCCAATTTTAACGCAAATTTTCTATAAAATAGACTTAGTTTGAAACTCAAATTACATTTTGGTGTAAAGAAATTTGTAACTTACGATGCTGCTTGTTCAAAAGCGTCAAATTACAAATTTCTTTACAACAAAAAGTAATTTGAGTTTCAAACTAACTCCATTTTATAGAAAATCTGCGATAGAACGGAGGAAAGTCTGTTATTTGTGCATTAATTCATATTTAAACAATCTGTGTAATAAAATCTATAAAAATGTATTGCTGATTGCCTATTTGCTATAGAGCCCTCTTAACTTGGTTGCCTCAAAGAAATAGAGAGGATTCATTGCCTAACCTGCCTTAGATACCGATCGACACTACCGACAGTCGGGTCCACAGATTACTGAACTACTGGTCGGGTCGGAAAGTCGAAACATTTATCGAATGGCCAGATAATAACAAGAGTTAAATTTTTAATTTCTTCAGTCTATATTTAAATTTAAAATTAATAAAAACCTACTAAAACAACCTATGGAATTGTACCTATAATCTAGTGAAGTTTGGCTATTCTATTTTTGTAGTATAGATATAGACCATACTTTTAAAGTTTACGTAGTTGCCTTACCGTCAAAACTAAATTATCTTTATTGTAATTTTATTCAGACATTTTAATTTCTGACTAACGTAAGTTAATGTAGAGATATTGATTGATTTATTTCAACATAAAAAAATTTCACTCTTTTAAATATAATCTCGCTCGCTTTTGATAGGACCGCTCGCTCGAAAAAATATAGGTCTGTGGCAACACTGACTACGTTACCACCGTTCTATGTTTACATATGTAAAACGGCTCATTTTCCTTACTTTCTGTGTGGTTTTTGTGGATTATTGTTCGTTTAGAGGATTTATCGTTACTGTTATTATTAATTGACGTTATATAAGTAGTTTGTTGTTAGTTCTTGTTAACTTATTAATATAGTTCATTATAATTGTGTTATTGTTTGTGTTTGTGGTAGTTTAGTGTTCAGAGACTTTAAAGCCTGTAGTAGAGTTTTAATTTTGCTCAAAAGGTAATAAATTTAATATATTTTTTTAGGCATGTATATAAATACTTAAATTTCTTAATCTTAAGGTTAATCTTTAATTAAAAAAAAGATGCCTGGTCTTCGATGTGCAGTTTATGGCTGCAATAACAGTTTTGTTGGGGTAAAAGCCAAAGGGGAAGATATCAAATTTTTTCCATTTCCAAAATCTAATAATTTAGTTTCACAAACAATTTACAAAGATTGGATAAATCGTTGTAAGAGGCAGGACAGTTTTAATCCGAATCATAGCCGAATATGTTCTATTCATTTTACCAGTAATGATTTTGAGAGAGACCTGAAGAATGAACTTTTAGGTTAGTACATATAACAAGTATTATAGTACTGGGTTTCTTTTGATTTAATGAAAATTACTTAAGTAATGTGTTTTTAGGATTACCTACAAAAAAAATGTTAAAGAAAATGGCTGTTCCCACGATGCATTTGCCACTTCAGAGTAAAGAAATTTGTGCTTCATCCAGAGAGAAGAGACTATTAATCCGTGAAAAAAAAAGCAGTTGTGCAAGAAATTTTAAAACAGAGCAACACAGAAAATATACCTGAAACTGCAGTTCCTTCTACTTCTGAAACTAATCTGGAGTTTAGTGTACTTCCTTCTTTTGATATGTCGGTGTGCTCTTCAACATGTACAGATTATGAGAATTTGTACAAAGAGCTTTCTGTGAAATATAATACTCTAATTTCAAGGTATGCAGAACTTAAACGTTCTAGTGCAAGCAGAATAAAAGCGTTAAATGATCAACTGAGATATTATAAAGATAGGTAAACAATGCTGTGCTCTGATTACAAAATCAAAAAAACCAGATCCCTCAACAGCTCTATTAAAAAAAGTTTTAACAGATAATCAATTCGCTTTACTTACAAAAAAGAAGAAGAGGGTTAATTGGACAAGAGAGGAAATTTCTGTAGCATTAAATAAGTTAATTAATTAGTATTTTGTGTAATCTGTAATGTAACAACATTAAATTGTCTTTTTTCTTGTGTACCTACCTACTGTGTAAGTTGTATATGTATATAGTTTAATTTTTTAATGGTTAGTATAAAAAACTGATTCGAGACCGCAAATGTAATTTCTCGTATTGATTTTTTAGTACAAATATGCCTATCTATTGTATTTCATATTATTTTGTGAATGCAAATTGAAATAAAAAATTAGTAAGGTATATCAGTTTTTTTTCTGGACCTCGTTAAAAATTTTCAAAAGTATGCGCTCTGCTTAAAATTACTTGCCGACCCCTGGTTTAAGTGCTTAATTCAACTGTAATAACTTTTTTAGAAGTGCATAGTGCTATTTTAATAGAACTTCACAATTTACTACCCTAAAATATATAAATCGAACAATAAACAAAGAAGTAAATTTTAGCCTCACGCAGCGCTCCCATAGATATAAGCCATGCTAACTGTAGGTCCTGCTCGTGAAAGAATATGCTATTTTACCGAGTGCGATTTTATCCTTTCCAATAATTAATATTTTTCCTATCAATTTTGAATATTTATCCTTACTAATAACTCATAGGTTGTACGAGCAGCGATATTCAAAAGGTAGGTATGTGTATTGTAATTCAAACAAAAGTAGTAAAACGACAATCTTTGTATATTATATTTTTGGTAACTTTTTTAACTCCGTTCCCTATTCTTTATTATATCTAAAAAATATATTTCTAAATAAACGGCTACAATATTTCTCTAATCGCTGTGCAAATTAAACCACATAAATATTCTAATATTGTAGG
>NW_019416436.1:588250-612478 GCF_000390285.2 Anoplophora glabripennis
ATACAAGGAGCCCGAACTCCATGTAAACAAAAATCTTACAAAAATAAGAGGGCGCTAGTGTTCCATATGTCCCATATGTAGAGAGGGGAGATAAAAAGCGGCAGTTTGAATTATAAATCAATCATGTCATTTTTGTAATGTGTTAAAAATTTTAAAATAAATAATGTAAGCTACTTTGAATTATATAAATCATGAAAATATGTCATTCCGGACTATAATTAAACTAAATAGATAATAAAAAATATTAGCTTTATGAGAAGAATTTGGTGTTCGTAGAAAGAAAAAGAAACTAGTTTTCAAGGAATTTATGACGTGATCTTATTAATATTAACCTATAAGTAAGGTTTATGTTTTTGATAATTATTTTGTTAACGATTTTAGTTTAATGTAAATAAAAAATAGTCACATTTTATACATGAAGTTCCCTTTAAAAATTTAAGAATTTTTACTTGTGGTAAAAAAAATAGAATATAATAAAACTCTTCATTTTAAATAAACTTTTTAAAATATTACAGATGTCCGATTTTGAGTCCAATGATTCAGATGACTTATTAGACGCATTGTCCAGCTTGAGTTCGTGCTCCTTATCTAGTCTCCCTGAGTGCATAGAAAATATAGTGCTATATTTTCTATGCAATAGTGCCAACACTGCCAACTGCCAATGGTGTCATATGGCAAGAAGCAAGAAGGTTAGAAGTGACGATTAGCTTTTTGCTTTGTATTTTTGTCTGCGTTCTATTTTCTGTTTATATTTTGTTGCAAAATTGTTGCAGAACAATGACTGATGTTAAGGAAACGTCGTGTAGGCTTTGCCTTAAAAATATAACCGATGAAAGTTTTGAAGTGATAAACAACATTATCAGAGACATTCTAGATGTTCTTTTGCTGAAATTGGTAAGTCGGAGAAATATAATTAGATTGCTGTCTGAAGCTGCATATTTTTCAGAAATTTGATGATGAGAGCAAAGAGGTAATATGTAACGTTTGCAGAAGAAAGTTAAATACAGCATTAAAATTTAAGTCAACGTGTTTGAATACCGATAACACAATTATTCAATATGTAGACAGCGAAAAAATGTTACAGCCCGACTTAAGAGAAGTGTATGTACAGGAAAAGAAAAGTGAGTTAGTTTGCAGTCGGAAAATATGTCGATTGTGTATGCAGCCAGTAGAGAGGGAGTTTAGGTGCATATGTGAAGATGAACTCCAAGCTATTGAGAAATTGATACCTGAAATGGTAGGAACAATGTTAATTACTTGCATATTTTATAATTTAACGAAACTACTTTGTAGTATATAAATATCATCAAAGATTCCGTTGTTTGTAAGCCATGCTTCGATTCTCTGTGTACTCACAACAGTTTCCTCAAAGATTGTTCAGAGGTAGAAGAAAAAATTAGAAGTATTTTTGATAGTTCAGCCACAGAAAGTCAGATAGATACGTCTCCACTCGATTCATTGGTTAAGACTGAAAACTTGGACAAAGAATTCGATATTAAAGAGATGGAAATGTCAATCAAAACTGAAAGTATCGACATAAAATCGGAAGATGGGGAAAGAAGGTAAGAGAAGACTATTGTAACATTAATTTAAAACATGGCTACCTGCGGTTGTGACACTGATTTATATGATCACATGTACATACTATCCTGTAATAAACTAATTGTACTTTAACATTATGGGATTATGTCGGTTATGAACGATATCGTACAAATTTTTATATAAACATTAAGCCTTAGGTTAACAAATTATTGGGAAAATATGTAAGATCATTATAAAACAATCAGTATGGCTTCGAGTCAGATATGGGTACAAAGAATGCTATACTAAATTCCATTTATTCAATAAACTTTGTGCAGAAATTGAAATTTTCTTGAATGAAAAGGGCAGATCTTTTACCGAGTTACAAAATAATTAGCAGTTATGTAAACAAATTGCAAGAAGAAAATTAGTCATTCTTACCCAAAATTACTTTTGAAAGAATTTTGGGAAAAGGTACTGATCTAATTTAAATTATAAAAATATCTAAAAAATGCTTGTCAAATAGTCAAAAAATATTTATTTTTTTTTAATATACAGAAAAGACCTTGGGGTTAATTAAAAAAAAAAATCTTATTTTTCTCAGTATTAAAGCTCATGAAAACAATTTGTGAGTTATAGAACTCGGTAAGTATCCGAAATTTGAGAAAGTAAATAAAAATTATTTTTTTCCAAAAAAAAAAAATTCAAATTTTTCTTTTTTTTACATGACAATTTTTGACGAAGAAAATATATATTTTTGCGAAAAAACATTTTCAATTAAAGAGAAAATGATTTAAAAATGCAAAATTTATCCTTTAATTGATTTTTGACAATGAAAGAAAAATTGCAGCCGTTTGAAGTCTTGAGAGGTTTTAATTGTCAGTGTTGCCAGAAACAACTACTCCGCGGGCTATATGCCCTGACCGGCACTGAATTATGCTCGCAACACCTAGTGCAACAGCTAGGATCGTTCGTCAGTTTAACTCACCAGGCACAGACCGGTTTCAGACTTATTAGTCCTCATTAGTGTGTCATATGTGAGACAACCGACGAACGATTCAGCTGTTATGCGGCCGTATCCTCACGACAAGGAAATACATTCTACCCGGAGCGTACAGGTTATTTGGATTATTTTGAGGTAAAAAAAAACAAAAACCTCTTCAATATCAATCTCAATTTTAACAAAAATCCTCAAATAAGCAAATTTTGGAATCAAGTTTCTTGCATTGAAAGAAATTAATATATCCAAAAACGATAAGGTCGTATGGAGGATAGTCTGAACTTTTCAAATATCTGCTTAGATTTTCTGTAGGACCACTACTTTCCAAATAATTAATTTATCAAAGCCAAAACAATTATTTTTGATTTAATGATATAAAGGTCTTGAACAGCTCAAATCAAAGAGGATGAATTAAACTAAAAGAGACGACATATGGGACTGCCAAAAAAAAAATTTTGAGGCCCCTGGACCTGTTGAAAGTGAAGCAAAAATTATAAAAAAAAAATCTCCCGGGATTTCTTTTGATTTCTAAAATGTGATATAGGATAAAAAATTTTTGACTTTCAGATCCTGAAACTAGAACCTTCGAGCTCCAATTTGCTTTTTTTATTGTTTTATGAACATTTTTCGCCATGTTGCAGCCTTTCGAAAATCACCTAAAAAATTAGGATTTTCTTTTTGTCCTTTAATTTTTATGAGTAGTGTACTAAAATTTGTGATAAGGCAAAAAACCAAAACTAAATAACGACAAACAAAAAAAAGGTGATATACTGGGTGTTATTATATGATTAAAATTAATAAATTTATAAATAATGCTATTGTAGATTGTATTTCAATTATCTGTATCTGACTTTGTTTATGGATTTATTGTGTGACTTTATACATAGCATCTTGCCTATGCCTTTTCTGATAATTAAATACATTATCAATGATCTGAATTGATTCATGATTAAAGTTAAAATTTTGCTATCAGTACCATAGTTGATTCAATTATTGTCATAACCCCTTAAAATTAATACCTGATTTTGAAAAAAACCCTGTATATACAATTTTTTCAGCGACACGCCACTTCAGACCTACGATATTGTACCATTCGAGGAGAGTGACTGTAAAAATAAAGAAGAGCATGGATGTAAACATGAGAATGGATCGGAAGTGAAAACCAGGCAGGATCGCAAAGTATTGTACAAATGTGATAAATGTATCTACGAAACTGAAAGTGAGATCCGTTTTACGGGATATGAGAAAGATTTGGAAGCACATGAATGCGAATCGTGTGAGTACGAAACTGCAAATAAAAAATTACTTCAGAAACACCTGTTGAAGCATAAAGATTCTTTGCAGATTCAAATGTACAGGTGTAACGATTGCGATTTCAATACTAGATACACCAGTCATTTCAAACGCCATCAACTAACACATAAACAACCTTTAAAGGTTCAGATGTACAGGTGTAACGACTGCGAATACAAAACTAAGTACAAGAATGCTTTCCAACGGCATCAACTGAAACATAAAGATCCTTCGCAGGTTCAAATGTACAAGTGTAACGAGTGCGATTACAAAACTAAATACAACGGTCATTTCAAACAGCATCAACTGAAACATAAAGACCCTTCACAGGTTCTAACGTACATGTGTATTGACTGTAATTACAAAACTGTATACAAGAGATATTTGACACAGCATCAACTGAAACATAAAGATCCTTCACAGGTTCAAATATACAGGTGTCACCACTGCGATTTCAAAACTAAATACAACCGTAATTTCAATCGGCATCAACTGAAACATAAATACCCTTCACAGGTTCAAACATACAGGTGTAACGACTGCGATTTCAAAACTAAATACAGCGGTCATTTCAAACAGCATCAACTGAAACATAAAGACCCTTTCCGGATTCAAATGTACAAGTGTGGCGACTGCGATTACACAACTAGATACAGGAAATGTATCATAGAGCACCAACTGAAGCATAAAAATCCTTCTTAGGTTCAGACATACAAGTGTAACAACACGGGGAAAAGTAAATACAAGCATCATCTGCAGCGGCATCACCTGAAACGAATATGCTGCACAAGTTCTAAAGGTACTAGTGTAATGACTGCGATTGTGAATCCAAATACAGGAGTGGTATAAAATATCACGTGTTGAAGTACAGAAAGCCTTCACTAGTGCAAATAAGTTTTTGAAGACCCATCAATTGATGCACAACTGAGGTACAGACAAAAATTAGGGCACTTTAGCAACAAGTTTTCATGCACTTCTGTAACCAGGTGTTGTAATACAGGGTGTCTCACTGTGACGGCCCATTAACATTATTTCAGAGACTACTTCGATTTGAATTTTGAAAATTTGGGATCCCGGGTTTTCGGGGATGCTCTTCTCAACTAAAATAATGGCGTCCATGTACCACTTCCGGTTATACCGGATGTTGCCATCAACTTGCTTATTTTAAATGGAACACCCTATATATTATTGGAATTTTGGATTCTACGTGTTATTTTAGGTGGACTTTTATGAAGTTTCCCTATTCCTAAAATTAACCTTTTTCCAGATATTTAATTTTTTTCAAAAAAATGGAGAGAAGCAGTGACTAGCTTCAAACCATGTGTAGTAAGGAAGATAAAACAACAATATTTATAGGGGGGATAGCTAGACCCCTAAGCTTCCCATCCATACTTTCAAAGTAGCTTAATTGCATACAGGGTGCTAGAAATTTAATGCCGAGTTTAGTTAACTTCAAACCTTCATAAGTCGGTTTTTTAAATGGAACACCCTGTATGTTTTNTTCTGATAATTAAATACATTATCAATGATCTGAATTGATTCATGATTAAAGTTAAAATTTTGCTATCAGTACCATAGTTGATTCAATTATTGTCATAACCCCTTAAAATTAATACCTGATTTTGAAAAAAACCCTGTATATACAATTTTTTCAGCGACACGCCACTTCAGACCTACGATATTGTACCATTCGAGGAGAGTGACTGTAAAAATAAAGAAGAGCATGGATGTAAACATGAGAATGGATCGGAAGTGAAAACCAGGCAGGATCGCAAAGTATTGTACAAATGTGATAAATGTATCTACGAAACTGAAAGTGAGATCCGTTTTACGGGATATGAGAAAGATTTGGAAGCACATGAATGCGAATCGTGTGAGTACGAAACTGCAAATAAAAAATTACTTCAGAAACACCTGTTGAAGCATAAAGATTCTTTGCAGATTCAAATGTACAGGTGTAACGATTGCGATTTCAATACTAGATACACCAGTCATTTCAAACGCCATCAACTAACACATAAACAACCTTTAAAGGTTCAGATGTACAGGTGTAACGACTGCGAATACAAAACTAAGTACAAGAATGCTTTCCAACGGCATCAACTGAAACATAAAGATCCTTCGCAGGTTCAAATGTACAAGTGTAACGAGTGCGATCACAAAACTAAATACAACGGTCATTTCAAACAGCATCAACTGAAACATAAAGACCCTTCACAGGTTCTAACGTACATGTGTATTGACTGTAATTACAAAACTGTATACAAGAGATATTTGACACAGCATCAATTGAAACATAAAGATCCTTCACAGGTTCAAATGTACAGGTGTCACCACTGCGATTTCAAAACTAAATACAACCGTAATTTCAATCGGCATCAACTGAAACATAAATACCCTTCACAGGTTCAAACATACAGGTGTAACGACTGCGATTTCGAAACTAAATACAGCGGTCATTTCAAACAGCATCAACTGAAACATAAAGACCCTTTCCGGATTCAAATGTACAGGTGTGGCGACTGCGATTACACAACTAGATACAGGAAATGTATCATAGAGCACCAACTGAAGCATAAAAATCCTTCCTAGGTCCAGACATACAAGTGTAACAACACGGGGAAAAGTAAATACAAGCATCATCTGCAGCGGCATCACCTGAAACGAATATGCTGCATAACTTTTAATATCACTTTTCAAAAAAACTATATTGGCAATCGATCTGATATTTTTAGACGAGGCAGTTGGCATATTTATTAACAGATTTCAATGATTTTGAAAACTTCCATATCATTTTTTTTTTCGGCATCGAACCTCCTTAAGCCACTTTGAAAGTATGGATGGGAAGCTTAGGGGTCTAGCTGTCCCCCCTAAAAGTATTGTTGCTTTATCTTCCTTACTTTAAAATGCTCATGGTCTGAAGCTAGTCATTGTTTCTCTCCGTTTTTTTGAAAAAAATTAAATATCTCGAAAACGGTTAATTTCAGGAATAGGGAAACTTCATAAAAGTCCACCTAAAATAACTCGTAAAATTAAAAATTGCCTCTTCTGCACCCACAAGCAGTTCCGCATTTTTCCTTGCATTTGCAAGACATCAGCTTCAAAAGCTCGGGTGGCGCAGGTTCAACCGTATTAATAATCCGTATTAATAGACCGTGGTCCGTTCGTTGTCAGCCCCATTCCTCCGGATCCTTGTAAAACCCAAGCCAAGTTTGTACCTGATGATACGTGCAGAGTATGTCTTGTCGTGCTACGCTTCTTGTTGGTGGGAGTGATGGTGGGAGTGATAATGATTGATGATGATGATAGGTTGAATCTATTTCTGGTGATAAATTTTGCGTAGCGTTGATATCGTAGCGCATTGATGTTTTTGCTGTGCTTCTCACCATAATATAGGGCAATGAGAAATCGTTCTCCCGTGGATGTCAGATCCTCCGGATCGACATGTTCTCGTTCCATGAGGTGGTATCGCAACCGCTGAATGCATGAATGAAAAATATGTTTTCGAGAACGGATTTATTATGCTTCATACTAGTTGGAGAGTAAAGTGTTCCTGGTGTATTTCCTTTTCCCAATCTCACGGCATCTTGTCTTTGTTTTCTGTTTATATTTAAAAGAAGATTGTTGCAGAGAAATGACTGATGTTAAGGAAACATCGTGTAGGCTTTGCCTTAAAAATATAACCAGTCCGGGTAAACTTATAGGCATAAATTGAAAAACGAAGAGTAGTTTGCCACCTTCATACGGGATGGCACCACCAGAGTAAAATGTTCCGTCACACCCTATTTTATCTGCAGTACAGGACAGCCAGTGTTGCCAGATGGGGCTATTTGTAGACAAACTGGCTATTTAAAATCTCCATTGGCTACACATTTTTTTATTTGGCCATGGCTACAAAAAATGGCTACATGATGAAAATCTCAAGCTACACCATGGCTACAAAGTAAAAATTATAATTTTAACCAATTTTAACAAAAATAGTGTTTTCTGGAAATAGTGAGAAATGCTGTTTTAATTTCTGCCCTAACTATGGATATATTCAAAAAAATTACTTCAGATATTTATAAAAACACATTCAACACAGAGACTGCCACGTGTGATACTTAAAATGTAGGGGACGTGGAAGAAATAATTCAAACTTTAAATGACTAGAGCATCTACCATGTCCTAATTTATCATAAATTTATTTTTCATATTTTTGTGGAGTATTCATATTTTATTTTAACCTATAACATAGCTATTTTTTGTTTTCTTTTGAGTAGTTGTTTTATATATGTGTTATTTGCCAAAATTAATTAATTTTGAAGAAAGCTGTTCTCAAATCAAGTTCTCACAGAAAGCCTAAATAACGGGCAGAAGATAATGGGGCTGCATTCCTGCATTTGTTGTTTAACAATAATTTGCATATGATTGATTTAATGTTGGAAGGGAAGGTTGGCTATTTCTCCCCATTAAAGTGGCGACAATAATTAATCGATAATCTGGCAACACTGCCCACAGCGCCACTCGACATAGATTACAGAGAGTTTAGGTATGAATCTGCCATGTATTAAAATATATATGCGTTTAGCGCCACCTGTGAGAAGTTCTCCAACTAAACACACCCCCCCCCACCCATAAGCGGAAATAATAATAATTATTTAATTTTATGTAAATTACCAAATCCAATAAGAAATTAGAACCTGAAAAACAAAAATAACATTTATTAAAACAAACATTATTCTTGTTTGCAGGTCCTAATTTCCTTAATGTTAATAAAAGGGACGATTAGAATTTATAACTTCTTATTTATTGTTATTGTAAAAAAAAAACAGTACAAACACACTATAAGTAGATAACCAGTACATTATATTATAATTAACACACATCTAAAATAGATATAAGGGCACTTATGTAAACATATAAACTGTTATATATCGAGATTCCAAAAATTCCTAAAAGTACGCACCTAACAAGTAACCATATTTTATAGTATACATCTTGATTTCAAATTAGTGGCTCAAATCTCAAATATTTTCAAATTTGTCCGTCATTGTCGACTATTTTGATTTTGTTTACAACTTCGCGCATGTTCATTTAGCTGCTTTATTAAGATTTTAAAGTGATCGTAAACATAAACGATAATATATATTATTAACATGTATTATTGTTATAGTAGTTATATCTTGTTATAAACAAACTTTCAAAACGAAACTTACATAAAATCAATAACGAAACTTAAAGTAAACAAGAATATCATCTAATTTTATCGCTGACCGATATAATGAATATATATTATAGTAGGTACTTTGTATACAACAATTACATAAAAATAATAATATAACGCATACTTCCCACAATATTTGGGTTATAAAGATTATAATACCTATATATCTGCATATATTACAATAAGATCTCGCATCTTACATTATGACAATTACATTACAATTATCTTACATGAACATACCTGAATTTCAGATTGGCACATTTTTATATACATATGGACAAATTTGTGGAATTGACAGTCTCGACTTCATTACAACAAATCAACTTACGCTTATCCATTACAGGTGATGTACATATCACTTCTCGATCTTCACTAAATACAGTACTAGCATGTCCCTCAATTAGGTACTTCAGCTGCTGAAGTACTTGGTTGATCATGGGCTACCTTTGTTTGTTTGCTGTAGACACGTAACGGCACATCTTGCTCTTCAAGTAATGTATCTTCGATGACTTCTGAAAATTATAAATTATATATAACAAATAGTTTCATATTACAATTTTAAATTGTTTACTATGGGTAACAGTGGATGTTGGTATGTAACTTCTTCTAAACTATCAATAGTTGGTGGTGCAGGGAAAGGTAAGTGTAGCGTAGGGACTACAGTGCAGCATAGGGACTACCTTACTTCGTTTTTACAGATACATAATTGCGGATTTATTCTCAGTTCTGAAGTAAATGAGACATAACCTATATGATTGATATATAAGATCGGATGTTAAGGTTGTTAAAGCTGTATTGCCACAAGCTTCTACCCATTTCTGGAACCTTCCCATTTCCTTTTTCGAATTAGGAAAGTAGACTGGGTGTCCTCATATCCTTTCACAGGGCACTTCCTAAATCTCACCATTCTGTAGCAGGTATGCCCAATAAAAATTGTACCATTATCGAATTTTATATAAAAGTTTACTATTAAAATGTATGGATATCATGTATACAAATGTTTCAGAAAACGCCTAGATATTCAATCAATTCCAGTTATATATTTATTTTAATCTCTCGTATTAATTTAAGATAATTAACTGTTTATAATGCATAAAATATAATTATGTTTAATGAATTCAAAATAGAGTATTCTTTATTCCTTTCAGTATTTAGGGTAGTTAATAGTGAAAAGAAAAGCTTATAATTATTAATCAACACAAAGCATAACATTGGACATTTTAAATTACAATTCTACATACATTTTCTACATTTTACATTGACTAAACTGGGTGTGCATATGAAATTTGAAAACTTTGCAGCGTAAATATGTTACCTGTGAAAAACAGAAGAGCACTAAACTAAAACTGACTATTAAAGTTTCAGTTTATATATTATCAACGACACATAAATCACAATTGACACACACACACAAAAGGCATAATGTCTGTCATTTCTGTCAAACTCAAACATGAAAAACAACGAACATAGAAAATATAGTACATTAGTACTATATTTTCTATGACAACGAACAACATTGGAGGTAACCAAGGATATTTATAATACATAGGATTGCTCGATAAGCAGCTATTTTCTCCACGTTAGTGGGGGCTGTGACGTCATCGCGGACCACTTCAGATGAATCTGCATAGTCGCATTCTGTTATAAGATGTTTTCTTTACTTTCTATATTTAATATGGGGTTTAAAATAATTTTACTTAAAATATAAACTTTATATAATCTGCAACGGGACTCGCGGTAAATAAAATTATAGTCAAGTTATACAAATTTATATTTTTTTTATTAGCAAAAGGCATGTACATACGAGTATTTTAAAGATCGCAAAAAGTTAATATTGCAAGTTTTTAATTTAGATAAATATGAATGTTTCAAACTTCCACTAAAATATGAAAATTATTATTCTGGTTCATTTGCACTCTCAGAGGTTATATAGAAATACTAATTTTACTGTGTTATATTTTCAAAAATAAGTTTAAAGTTAATCCAAATTTAAATTATTATTTAAATGTGTACTAGTAACTTATTCCATTTATATTTTTAAAAGAACTAAGCACATTTAATATTTTCTAAACTATTGTAGGTATATTTAAAAACGTGGTAAGTAGTAGGTAACTGTTTTTAAATAAAAATAAAACGATACAAATGATTAAAACTAGTGTTGTAAAGAAGAGTATGCTCTTAATGTGCATTTATGAAAATAATAATAATAATATATCCTGAACAAGTTTCATTCACAAAATAGTAACTAGTTTCATTATAAAAAGTGCTGATATTTGTAACCGCTGGCGGCTGATAACATTTCAGGTATACGTCTAGGAATGACAATTTTTGAAAAATTATCGATGTATGACATCAGTGAACGTCATATCTTTTCGCACAACACAAAATAATATAAGTAGATAACTATTACGGATTTGTGGTATGGATAGAACTTTTGCCTTCTACTCTAAATATTTTTATATTATTCTATTCTATAGCAGAAAATACAATTAAAAAAATATAGGAGATAAAAATTTAATACAATTGATTTTAATGAGCGAACAGTACTGTAGTTATACCACAATGATTAGATATCATATTAAAATTACATTACATTAGTTGTACGTGTTGATAAATAAAATGTATTAGTTTGTCTTCTTATAAGATGGAACCGAGTTTATTTTCTTTCAGTGCTACTAATTTTTGCTTATTGAAAATTAAATTTATTTTTATCAACATAATTTTATTATATTACACACTAAATAAAAAGAATGATTATTAATTGATATGAAATCATAAAGGTACACAGTGATCTGAAACGCTGTCGATACATCAATATATCGGTTCTTCCTAAATTCTCTGTAACTCTTCTTCCATTTCCTATTTTTTTATATCTTTGTGTCCGTAAACTTGTTACATCCTGTGGTTTGTTTGGAAGAAATAATTATGGCACAGCAGTTGTTTTAAGAAGTTTTCGTGGAGGCAAACCTACAAATTAATATACAGCAATTGTTTACGACAACCTGAACATTGAACAAATAATGTAATTATTACCTAATAATTCATTTCTCATATCAGGTTCATAATCATTTTCAACAAATAACAAAATGAATGGAATAGATATGACTGGTACTAGGATTCCAATAGTCTGTCCGCTTACAACGTCTAAATCCATTGTTTTCGAATAGTGTCGCATACGGTCGCATACAAAATGTTTTTCCTTGGGAAAATTATGGAAAACTATTTCCGGATTATCCGTTTTCGTTGAAATACGGCTGTTATTAAAGCCATACATAGTAGAACGGCGCCACGGCATCTATTATGAAAGATCATAGGTTACCACTATGTATTATATTTGTTTCTTACAACTTACCATATTATTATTACTACAAATAGTGCACAAAGATTCAAAAAAGTTCTACAATTTACACACACTAATGCTACAGGTTTAAGAAAGAAGATATAACACAAATTTATTAAATGAACGCACAAGCTCCATAAGAATACACAAGCTTCATACACATCCAGGTCCGCGATGACGTCACGGAAGAGTGGGAAAACAGCCAACATTGAAGGTATAGGGATCGAGCAATCCTAGGTATTATAAATATCCTCGGGAGGTTACCACTTAACGCATATAATTGACAACATGTGGGTAGAATGAGATGGCCAGATGACATAATTTTTAGTGATGGGAGAATTCGAATGCAAGAATCGGTATGCATTCGATTCTTAAAAGTTCTCGTTGTTCTCGAGAACTTTTAAGCGAGCATTCGAATACTTGCGAATTCATGATGAGGACTAGACACTAGGCGGATGTGCTTTAGAGGCCAAAAATTGAATGTTTCTTAAGATTTGTTGCATTGCCAAATAATTTAAACTTTTTACTTATTTATTTATTACTTTTTTAAAAATAAAATCCCAAACTAATGATTTGCAGCCAGGCTTCATTTTAAAAATAAAAATTCAATAATTATAAAATAACTAAAAACATTAATATTTAATAACGGAAAATGCTCCGTGAAACAAACCACATCTCNTAAACTCGATATAAATAATATAAGATTGGTTATTTGCTTACTTCTCTCGTATTTATGAAGCTACATTCATTTGGGTCATATGGAACACTAGCGCCACCCCAACTTCTGCCATTTCTTGGACAAATTTTGTCAATTTTCCCGTATGAGTTCGTGCTCCTTATCTAGTCTCCATGATTGAAGGGATAAGGATCGAGCAATCCTAGGTATTATAAATATCCTCGGGAGGTTACCACTTAACGCATATAATTGACAACATGTGGGTAGAATGAGATGGCCAGATGACATAATTTTTAGTGATGGGAGAATTCGAATGCAAGAATCGGTATGCATTCGATTCTTAAAAGTTCCCGTTGTTCTCGAGAACTTTTAAGCGAGCATTCGAATACTTGCGAATTCATGATGAGGACTAGACACTAGGCGGATGTGCTTTAGAGGCCAAAAATTGAATGTTTCTTAAGATTTGTTGCATTGCCAAATAATTTAAACTTTTTACTTATTTATTTATTACTTTTTTAAAAATAAAATCCCAACCTAATGATTTGTAGCCAGGCTTCATTTTAAAAATAAGAATTCAATAATAATAAAATAACTAAAAACAATATTTAATAACGGAAAATGCTCCGTTGAGTTACGCGAAATAAGAATATCCCGATGATGCATTCGAATCCACACCGTGTCGACAACATACACCGATTCTGCATTGCCGCTGTTCTCGAGTCCTGTGTTCTCGGACACTCATTCGGTCTCGGTGGGTCAAGTCTTCTGTCCGGTACTCGGTTCTCGGACTCGGTCTCGGATAATCATTCGATTCTTAAACGTATTCGAGAACCGAGTTCTCGATTCTTAAAAATACTCGATTCTGCCCATCACTAAATTTTAGATTAGAGCGTCCTCTGTGAGGAGTTCTCCAACTGTGAACTAGAGATTTTCTTTCTCTTTGTATCAAAAAGGATACAATTGTGTCCATAAGAGATAACACGTCATGCATGGTATGGGCCATGCCGGCCATGGGACGACTGTCGTCGTGTGGAATGACTGAAAAAGAACTGAAAGGAACGAAGGAACTGGGTCACTTCGGTCTCTCGTGTCAGTATGGAGAGCCGGATCGTCATGTTTCGCCCATCTCTATTCTCAACCACAACCCACAAGTAGATGCGCTGCCAATGCCAATAGTGCCAACTATAGAACACCTAGACTGGCTTATAGAGCGACTTTGGTGAAAACACTTCGGAGCTGGATTTGGAGCCCAGCGCTCAGTCGTGTCCTAGCATTTGACGTGTACGCATGTAGTGTATTGTAAATCGTTGTATAAATACAAGTGATCGAGTTGGTGAAGAGAAGCTAAAAGTTTCCTTCTTTAGGTAAGTAAGAAAAGGAATATATAAAAGGTAAANACCGATTTCAAGCCGTTCTTAAAATTCACGACGGAGTTAGTAAATTTTTAGTTCCGCGCATGCGAATTGTACATGTTTATGAAAATTTAAAATTTCAGCGTAGTTAGGTGGTTTAATATAAATCGATAGATTATTGTGCTCTATTTTATAGAATGTCTACGTCAAATGAGGATGTCAATGTTCTTGAGATTGAGAATGGAATCTTATCTACATCAGATAGTGAAGAAGATCTTCAACAATTTATTAGGGAACCAAAAAGAAGAAATCAGAATTACGTTGGAACTGTGCGAGCGTATACAAAGAGGGATTTTTTTTTTAACATTTTCGTGTCAGTCGTGATGTTATGAACAATATTGTGGAAAGATTTGAACATTCATATACGTATCAGGTGGGAGAATTTGGCAAAATAACCCTATTTCGCTATGTAGTAATATTTTTGTGGTTTGTTGGCCATGAGAGTGGCTCATTCAGGGATGTATAATAATTAATAAATGAAACCATTAAATATATTTTTAAAAATATATGCAATAAAAAACATTTTCACGTACAAAAAAACATTTGCGTCCCAACCTATATAACTAATTTATTTATACTTACCATTCATTATTAAATATGTCTAAATACGCGAACTTTTCGAATCTTCCGTTTGTTTATGTTTTTTACCGCTCGCGAGCACATAATTCAAGACGGATTCATGATTTCCGATGCGCGCGCAGTACCGGTTGGTAACCAGTTCTGAACTGCCTCTACGAACAAACCTAAAAATATACAGCTGGACGAGTCCGTGTCGACGCCTTTGATGTGGCGGTCGAGAACCAAGCGAGACGGAATCCTGCTAACTCTCTCAGATTAAGCGGAATAGTCGGGGCTGGATTAAAAGAATTTTTATTATTGAAATAAAATATGTATTTAGTATCTATCTGACAGTACCGTAGTAGGTAATTTTAATAATATGAAATTTGAATTAGAATATTACGTGGTATGACATTAAAAGTAGAAAATGGGTATTTTAGATAGGTAATAGATTTTGTACTTGAGTTAATACGGATTATTAAAAGAAAACTTGAAGAGTAATTAAAATTCCTTGTTGTAAGCTCCTGTTTACTGACGTAATCCTTAGAGAAGAAAATGGTTAAAATCGCGTTTTTTTCGAACAAAAAATCGTTAATATCTCGAAAACGGTAGATTTTAGAGAAAAGTTGCATATGAACTTTTTTGTTCAGGATACCCCAAAAAGCCTATTAAAATGTATTTCGAGCGAAAAAATCGAAAATTACGAATTTGTTTAAACAATTTTTGACCATTCGTAATGTCTGGCAACATGCGGATATGATTCAAGGGGCATTTTTTTATTAAGATTATGAAAAAAAAAAATCGAATGAGAATCATGTTCCTAGCGGGAGCAACGATACAGCCTGGACTAATACTTATACATATTATAAAACATACCTACAAAATAATATAATATATAGTATTGAAAATATAATCATTACAGATTTCTCCATTAATATGTTTATTTTTTGAATATTCCTAAAATTTTGGTTTACCTATAGTTTATAACGTATAATAAATTCTAACCCTTAAATATAACCTAAGTACAAATTCTTTCGGAAAAGAATGACACGGATGACTAAAATCACAGACCACCTAGACTGGCTTATAGAGCGACTTTGGTGAAAACACTTCGGAGCCTGATTTGGAGCCCAGCACTCAGTCGTGTCCTAGCATTTGACGTGTACGCATCGCTGTGATTTCGATAATTAGACGTGTTATCATGGGCAAGTGTATTGTAAAATATTGTATAAATACAAGAGATCGAGTTGGTGAAGAGAAGCGAAAAGTTTCCTTCTTTAGGTAAGTAAAAAAAAAGGAATATATAAAAGGTAAATATGTACGCCATTTTTCGGTTGACGTCACAAGTTTCCAGGGTTAGCTTTATAATTTTGTTCGCCCCCATAATGTAGTGATTAACGTGATATTGTTATTATAAAATAGTGAATGAATTACTGTACAATATTTTTAATAATTATTTACTTTATGTGAGTCTCAAGTTTTTATGAAATTTTACCAATTCCCGTCATTTCGAGATAGCTGAAAATTAATAAAATATTTTTTTCAATTGAAAAAATCGCAAACAAAACTAATTTCAAATTCATGTTCAACACCCTGGAAAAGGAGAGTTGGCAAAATGTGATTAGAAAAAATCAGAGTTTTGTGACAAAAAAAAATAATTAAGTACGCTTCGATTTTTCAAACCTAATATTTATATTTTTACAGATTTCCAAAGAATGTTGACATAAAACGAAGATGGGTGGAGGCTATTAAAAAACAGAACTGGACACTAGCAAGTACATTCTAGTATATATTGGCGGTTTCGTAATAATAACAAGTTCTCTAATAAAGCCAATAAAATGTGAAGACTGTGTAAATAGTTTAATGTCAAATACACAGTATTTAAAAATTGACTGTACAATTAATTTTTATTAAAGATGGTGGTTGTTTGAGGTATCCATCTCGAGATGTCGTAGTAATATGCCAAGAAACTGAAAAATTAATAAAAATTTTTAATAATGATGAAAGCAAAACACCTAGGCTACAGAAAAATAAAATTGTTTATCATGTATTAAAAAACTTTCTGAATGCGTACATATTTGAAAATTTGCATTAACGTCAATTTGATAATTTGCCTAACAATTGTAATCATTTAATAGAACTTGTAAGGGCTGAACGTGAAAAGTATATCGATGTACGAATAAATCATGAAGTCAAATTATTTAATTCGGTAAAATCTACGAAAAGGCAAATATTAAATAAATTAATATTATTTAGAGGACAATAAATATATTTAAATTATTTTGTAGTTTTATTTAATATGACATTAAAATATACTATTTTCTGAATTACAAACTTAAAATTGAATATTTGTCATAAGATGCAATATAATGTTTAATATGTAATAAAAATATTACTTAATCCGGATCTGCTTAAAGATGCGCGCGCTCAGATTGCCTTCCACACTCCACTTCCCCGGATTTTGCATTCACTGGTACCCGTGCATTGGAATTAGATACGGCCAGTCTAGGTGGTCTGTGACTAAAAGGTAGTCTTTTAATTAATTCAAGAAATGTGCTACAAATGTTATTTTTTGTGGATAATTGTTCAAAATGATCTTGAAATATCTTTTCAGTGTTACAAATGGGCTCAACAAAGTTAACGTTTGACATTTGCAATTGTCCAAATAAGGTATCTTCATTTTCATTATTATATAAAATAAATCAACGAAATTATACCCACGCCTATGATTGCAATTCTTACTGCCCGTTGTCGTTACACGCCTGAACAAACGCCAAAGCCGTCTTTTCCGCTGGAAGGCGGGGCCTAAACGCTGCGCGACGGAATCGACGCTAACCGTTCCCGCCAAGACAGTTGGGGAGCTGTATAAGCTGTGGTTTTACACTGTTATAGGGCCTATAGATACTATAGACGTTCTTGTCCATCGATCTTTTAGTATAGTTCTTTTCATATATATTGTAGAAATAAAAAACTCTTTTATATTGCCGATAAAGACAAAAACGGGGTCGTAAATACTTGTCTGCCTAGCAGAACAGGGTCCTATTTAGGCAAAGTTTACAGAATATAATATTTAAGTCTCCCTTCAAACAATTCACAACAAACACTACTACACAATGGCTATAGATTGAAAACAATTGTAGTAAATTACAAAAGTTATCCAATAAAAAACTTGTAACAAAACAAAAATCACTACTCAAAACTCTATTCTAAGAAATAAGAATGACAGCATTGCAGCACCAACTCCTGCCCTGTATCGCGCAAATTGAACTATCAGAAATTTAAAGTAATAAGTGCACAGTGTGTAATTGTTGATTGTCTCTGTCTCACATTAGGAATTTGACAACGTACGTCTTAGAGAGATGTTCAGAATCTGTTTTGTTGCCAGCCCAGCTGTGTTGCCAAATGTTTTTGCGAGTTAGTTTTATACTAAAAATGGACAACATACATTGCAAAAATGAAGTGAATAATGCAATTATTCTTTAAATAAATGTATGCAAATTCAGTATATTATTATACTTTCAGAACATAACTTAATATTTTAAACGTAAATATCTGAATAAATTAATTTTATTCAATTTAGCAATTATTCATTTAGGGAATATTTTTACATATCGCCAACACAGGGCCCACGTCTGGCGATTCAAGATCCTGCCCACCTAGGGTAAAGTGGAGCAACCTTTAAATTGAATTGAAAATATGTAATTAATATCACTTTATTTATTATTTCTGGATGTTAGGAGTTAATATAAATATCGGCAATAATTTGTATAACATAATGGCAATATACCATCCAGCGCAAGTTAATGATAATTTGTTTTTAGAAGATTTTGAGAATTTCTTAGCAAATACGGGATTTATGGGTACAATAATTATTGGTGGTGATTTTAATCTGGACTACTGCAGTAATGCATTTTATAATAATAAAATTAAGGATATAATATATCAAAACGGATTATACCAAATAGTAAAAAACTATACGCGAATAACAAACAGTAGGTAGTGCAACATTAATAGATAGACTAGAGAGCGGACAATGTGTGTCTTTAACCCGAAGAATAGGTCAAATTTTGGTAGAGATGTGTACGTGTTCAAAAATGTATTGTGTATAAACATGCAAAATATAATTATTATGTATAGCAAATATATCGTATTATCCTCGTGAAGATTTGTACCCTTTATTTAAAATCCATAAATCATGTGAACAGGTTAAATAACGAGAAAATAATTGAGTTAATTTAGTTCTAAAGAAATGAAATGACACTCGCACCAATCTCTAGTCCATCCGTCGACATCGGTTGCGTTTATCGAATTCCTATTGGTCAGAATTCAAACTGCAGCCCTGTTATGAATGGAGCGTGAGTTGGACTATTCTGTCATGTGCGTCGCCTGAGGATATTCGTTACATTGACTTAATTTCCAATTAAAAGAACGACACTATTTTTAACCGAACTTTATTTAATAAATATGTAGTATACAATTTCTGATTTTCTAAATATTTTATAACGCCTAAAAATGTATGTACCGTGGAATTTTCGTGAATTATCACGTAAATTTCCGATGCATACCCGACACGCCACTGCGACCACTGCGTCATGGGTAATGTATCTAGGTTTATGAATGAGAATGACATATCTATGTTCAAGGTTATGGTCACAAATTGTCCGCTCTCTGATTATTACGAGTGATAGAGATATGTACTATGAAAATTGGTTGACACCTAAGATCTTAGATCATAATATTTTAAAAGTTAGTATTGCAGGAAATGTTGATTATAGGACAAAGGGTACAACAAAAAAGATTATTAGATCCAAAAAATGTTACAATAAAGAGAAATTTCAAGAAAGAATTGGAAACGTATTATGGAATAGAGATGTAACTGATGTAGATATGATGGCTGAGTGTTTAACCGAGGACATTAAAAGTGTTTTAAATAGTGTTTCCCCGATAAAGGAAATACAAGTATGTATAAAGGATGGTACTTTAAAAAATTGGATAGATAGTGACGTAGTTGAAAGTATAAAATTGAGAAATATTATGTATAAAAGAGCAGTTTTTACTAAGAACGTAAGGGACTGGAATGAGTATAAAAGTAAACGTAACTTTGTTAGTAGACTAATTAAACAAAAAAAGGAGGAATATTTTAAAGAAACTATAAAAAATAAGAAAGGTGCTGATTTATGGAAGGAGTTAAAGAAGTTACTACCTGGTAAAAACATAATTTGTGAAAGCATTAGATTTGAAGGGATACTTGAAACAGAGGATGAAATAATAGCGGACAAATTTAATAAATATATTATAAATAGTATTGACTCAATAGTGGAATCAATAAGTGCCCCACAAAATATATATCTACCAGAAATCCGGGATGATTTGAGTTTATTTGATAAATTCAACAATGTGTCGATGTGTAAATTAAAAAGTACGATTATTAATTTAAAGAATACTACAGATTTGGAATTTTTAATTTCGAAGGATAATATAAAAGACGCGTTTGAAGTAATTGGTGATCGTTTCCTTGAAGTGGTGAATTCATCCTTGTACTATGGAACTTTTCCTCAGAGTTGGAAGACTTCTGATGTAATACCGGTGCCAAAAGTTGTTAATTCGCAGGATTGTAAAGACTATAGACCAATAAATACAGTAACAATATTTGAAAAAATATTGGAAGTGGAAGTCAAAGATCAACTTGTGAATTATTGTGAGCAAAATGAAGTGTTTGTGCAAAACCAATCGGGGTTTAGAAAGTACTATTCCTGTGAATCGGCAATAATAAATGTTTGTGATGAATGGTTAAATGCTTTGGAAAGTAATAGGATAGTTCTTGTTGTATTCCTGGACTTAAGAAGAGCATTTGAGACTATAAACAGACAGTTACTAGTTGATAAGTTACAAGCAATAGGATTAAGAAATAATGTGTTGAAATGGTTTGACAGTTATTTAAGTAATAGGTATCAAAGAGTTAAATTTAAATCAGCAATATCAGATGCAATACTAGTAAAACATGGGGTTCCACAGGGCACCATTCTGGGGCCTGTATTGTTTTCAATATATATGAATGATATAGTTAAAGTAGTAAATAAGTGTCATATTTCATTGTTTGCTGATGATACAGTCTTATATATTGAAGGGTTTGACTATTTTTCAATGAGTGATCAAATGAATCAAGAACTGAAAATGATNTGCATTCGCTAACTGTCGTCTTCAGAACAATGCCTACATAGCCACTGTGATCGGGTGTACCTACCCAATCTACATAAAAACATGTGCCAACAATCAACCAAAACAGATTTTTTGCTATAGCACTGTTCGCGCATAAGTTTGTGATACCTATTTTTGTTATTAATTCAAACCATGTTCATTCCAATCGTTGGCTTTTTTTTCGCTCCTGTCAAACTAAAGTAGGCCAAACCCTATATCGACGCATTTCCCTTCAAAAGGGCTATCCATTTATGCTTAAAAAATTAGGTAGTGCCATTTAAAAAAAATGTCGATGGTGTAATAGGTTTATGAAACATTGCGCAAAAAAGGTTTAAGCAACGTGACAAAACGACAATTCTAATTTACTAATTGACGTGTTTTAGCGTTTTTGTGAAAACTCAACATAAAATAAAATATGAATTTTTTGCGTTACTTCTGGGACGCACTGTATACCAGAAATCCGGGATAATTTGAGTTTATTTGCTAAATTCAACAATGTGTCGATGTGTAAATTATAAAGTACGATTATTAATTTAAAGAATACTACAGATTTGGAATTTTTAATTTCGAAGGATAACATAAAAGACGCGTTTGAAGTAATTGGTGATCGTTTCCTTGAAGTGGTGAATTCATCCTTGTACTATGGAACTTTTCCTCAGAGTTGGGAGACTTCTGATGTAATTCCGGTGCCAAAAGTTGTTAATTCGCAGGATTGTAAAGACTATATACCAATAAATACAGTAACAATATTTGAAAAAATATTGGAAGTGGAAGTCAAAGATCAACTTGTGAATTATTGTGAGCAAAATGAAGTGTTTGTGCAAAACCAATCGGGGTTTAGAAAGTACTATTCCTGTGAATCGGCAATAATAAATGTTTGTGATGAATGGTTAAATGCTTTGGAAAGTAATAGGGTTGTTCTTGTTGTATTTCTGGACTTAAGAAGGGCATTTGAGACTATAAACAGACAGTTACTAGTTGATAAGTTACAAGCAATAGGATTAAGAAATAATGTATTGAAATGGTTTGACAGTTATTTAAGTAATAGGTATCAAAGAGTTAAATTTAAATCAGCAATATCAGATGCAATACTAGTAAAACATGGGGTTTCACAGGGCACCATTTTGGGGCCTGTATTGTTTTCAATATATATGAATCTCGATATGAATGATATAGTTAAAGTAGTAAATAACTGTCATATTTCATTGTTTGCTGATGATACAGTCTTATATATTGAAGGGTTTGACTATTTTTCAATGAGTGATCAAATGAGTCAAGAACTGAAAATGATTAATGACTGGTTGTGTAGTAATAGTATGCTGTTAAATTTGGAAAAAAACAAAATATATGATTATGGGTAGGGGCAGTATAATGAATAAAATTAATGAGGTAGATTATAGAATTACTATAAATGATCATGACATTGAAAGAGTTTGGGAAATGAAGTATTTAGGGGTTATTTTGGACGATAAATTGAGTTTTCAAAAACATTGCAATTACATTTTGAATAAGATCTCTAAGAAAGTATACCTATTAAATAGAATAAGTAATAGTATTACTATGAATACTAGGATCCTGTTGTATAAAGCATTGATTGGTCCCCATGTGGATTATTGTTCAACAATTTTATTCGGATTATGTCAAAATGAGTTAGGTAAAATACAAAAATTACAGAATAAAGCTATGCGTACTATATTAAAATGTAATCGTTATACACCGATAAAATGAATGCTAGAGGTGTTAAACTTAATGAATGTTAAACAAAGATTAATTTTCAAGACCTTAAATATGGTGTTTAAAATAAAAAATCAGACAACAGCTAAATATTTGTGTAATAAGGTACAATATGTGAGTGAAATTCATTCGTACAACACAAGGAAACATGGAGATTTTTTTATTAGAACTGCAAGAACTGGGATGTTGAATAGAACAATTTTATATAGGGGATTGAACATGTTTAATGCATTACCAGATATAATAAAGAATTGTGATAATCATATTAAATTTAAAAGTATGTTAAAGAAATATGTGCTTGAAGCATTTTAGTAACCAAATTTTGTATTCCGTTATGTTTTGAATGTGTGTGTCTTGGTGTTGTGTTGGAACTGACACGGAGCTAGAGGATGTATACACTTGTGAAATTGTTTAATTTTTTAGTATTGGATAATAAATATTATTATTATTATTTATTTCTCATAAATTTTGTATTCAATTTATCTAAATGAGTATACCTGATAAGAGCATTATGATTTATGAAATAAATTAGCTGTTATAACATTTATTTTCTAGGAACATTTAAAAATTGTCTTGCCCTACTCTCCCCCTATCACACTTGCCGGCAGGCTTTGAAATTTTTTATGTCTACTATAAGTATGAAAAGAACTATACTAGATACGGCATAGGCTGTCTAACAGCATTGAGATTGTTTTGATACGCAAAGTTGTGGACTTGGAACTCTGCGGGAAGAGGCGGGGAGCAAAGATTTGACGTTGGTCCTATACACCAGTGGCGTAGCACATTAGATTGGTTTATTAGGAATTTTAATTACAATTTAGTATTAAATGTCCCCGCCCGCTAACCTTTTCTGTTTCAGAGACAGCCAGGATCAAGAAACGAAGACAATAGTCCAAGCATTATAGAGAAATGCTTACAGAAATTATTACCTGGACAAAAAAAATATGACCGTATAGAAAATTAAATTTTAAATTGAGTTTCTTGTTCTTTAAACTCGATCCAATATGGCGAACATGGTTAAAAAAAATCGCAAAGTTGAAAAAAACGGTTTTTCTAAAATAACTAAAAAAATATAGCACGGATTGAAAAATTTTAAATGAGAAAGTTGTAGGTTTTAAAAAGATCTATCGACAGATTTTTTGAAAGTATCGATTGCTTTGTTACTTTTCGAGATATATCGAAAAAACCGTTAAAAATCTTCTCTTTTCTCTTCTTCTATAACTCGTTTACATTTACGTGCCCATATTTGCTATTTACTGCAAGCATAGCCCGCGGCAAGCCAAAAAAGTA
>NW_019416436.1:612546-617851 GCF_000390285.2 Anoplophora glabripennis
CATTGTGGATAATCTGTTGTTTCTCCATGCCTTCTCAGGATGTGACACGACTTCAGCAGCTTACAACATCGGTAAAATGAAATTTCTAACAACCCTGAAGACACGTCCTGAGTTAGCTAGTGGAACAGCGTTATTCCTCAATGAGAGAGTCGACCCTACTTTGCTCACTGCCGTTGGCGAACGTTTTTTCATCTCTTTATATGGTGGCAATAAAGATGATGATTCTCTGGACAGTCTTAGATATAAACGATTCGCCAAGTCAGTGACAAAGAATACATTTAATTTGTCTTCACTTCCTCCAACACAAGACACAGCCCGCTTGCACAGCCTCCGAGTCTATCATCAGGTCCAGTCGTGGCTCGGGAATTACAACGACCCTCAAGATTGGGTCTGGAAAAAGTAAGGACAAATATTGATGCCTGTTCAAAGTTCTAAACCTTCAGCACCCCCTGAGCTTCTAAAGTTGATATTCTGTCGATGCAAAGGAATCTGTGGAGCAATGTGTGGATGTCGGAAGACAGGCCTCAAATGTTCTACAGTGTTCCTGAATTATTCTGGGGAGACATGCAGCAACATAATGGAGATATCAAAATTGATCGACGAGAATGATTTTGAAAATTGACTGCCAACAATGACGCCACTTCATTCTCCATCCTTCCTGAACAATTCAATATCGAAAGCTCAACCAGATCCTGAGTCGCAGCCTGGCCCATCAAAGAGACTGAGGACACAGTAGATTGGGAAATATATTGTGATATTTTTAATTACACTAATTATTATGTCAGCTAGAAAATGTTCGTGGATTCTGCCTACTAGGGATAGGACGTAAAAAAACGCGCCACCAGACTCTACCTCGTAGGGGGTGGGGAAAAGAGTCAATAACTAATTAACAACATTGTAATGTATACTTACTAGTACTGGAGAATAGTGTAAGTTTTGCATCGCTGTAAAACCCTAATAAATAAATCAAATTTGAAAAAAGTTTGTGATGGAAATTATTCCTTGAAAACCCCTCTATCAAAATGCTCTGATGTAATTTTTTTGTAAAATGACCAGAAGAAAAGTTATAACGACCAAAAGAAAATTCGTTCCCAAATTTTTATCTATTTTCGTTAATAACTTTGATATTTTTGGTTCTACGACTAAAAGAGAATTTAATTTGTAATAAAAAATGTATTTACAAATTTTCTGTGCGACGAATAGTTTGTCCGATATAGTAAGTAGTAGTATAAAAACCATTCGCAGCCCTTTTTACTAGATGGCGGCCGATGCACAAGGGTTGCGACCCCACAAACATGAATTTAACTTGACACTAACCCCCTCTTGACATCTAAAAAATAAAATTGCGTGTTTTGACTTTTGCACACTAAGCCCAGAAAAATGTAATATTTCAATGGACTAAATGTGTGTATTTTGCTTAAAAGAAGGCATTATATTTATTAAATTTTCTATAGTTGACACGTGTCTACAACAATTTCTACGTTAACACGAAAATGTTTATATTTCTTATACCATAATTGTAAAAAATGTAATAAATATAAAATATACATGCTACATGTAGTATATCGCATGAAAGAGGAAAAAACAAGCAATTTTTTGTAGCCACAGCCTGTTTCGACGACAATTTTTGTTTGCCCGCGTAGAGGCCGCAGCAAATTACATACGATATTTTAAAAATCTGTTTACATTAGTAGAAAAATATTCATTATGCCATTAAATTTTCTTAAAATAAGTTTTCTCTATCTCATAAAATAAAAAAGTTAGACGACCCTAAACTATCGGTACTTTTCCGGTCTTTTTATAATTACTGTCAAAGTTGGCCATGGATCTCAAATTTGTTTTTACGAGCCTAAAGGCCTCAAAAAATGCAACAAAAACATATAAAGATTTTTGACGTGCTTCGTATATTAAGCGAGATACATAGGAGTGGCCCTCTTATAGTAGACAAGCTGTATATATAGTGTTTTTTTTTCCTTAAAAAATATTGGTATTCAAATCATACTGATCGGTATTTTGCCACCATTCATTTGTTTAATAAATTAAAATAAATGTATATAGTTGAGAATTATAGCCTTACGCAATAGATGAATAAATTAAAAAAATAATAAATTATGCTGCAGTGACGATCATTTACGGCATTAAATTATAACTACATAAAATATGAGAGCGGCAGGTCAATTGTCTAATTAATAAAATAAATATATTAGTACCTCCATTTAGTATTGAATAATTCTAATTGCAATTAATACTGTGACAATATCAATAAAAAAATTGTTTATTGATTTTTAAATAAAATTGTTTTTGTCAGTAAGCTTCTGACTCTGTTTTGTACATTATCTTTTAACTTAAGTGTCTCGTGATGCACTCTAATCTTCAAATAATTTTTTAAAATTAGTCTTACTAATTGTAATGGCTGCTCATTAAACGGATCATTTAATATCGTAAATAAATTATATTAATGTTCAATAGTATTCCAAAGGTGCGTTACACCTAAAAGAATCTAAGGCCATGTATGCTTACAAACTTAACGTATGAAACGATATGGCCGATCCTCTTCTAAACTTGCTACAAATGATGCAGGACTTTCCCATAGTTACGTATATGGTATTAATAACTGTCACAAAATCACTTCACACACTCAAAACATTTATAATACATAACAAAATTTGTAAGTAAAACTCAAGACGAACAGATATATTTTCTATGATGTAAACAAATAATGTCGAGCATGCCCGAATAAGCAGCCAATCAAAAGTAAAGGACCTTAAGACACCCCCCTTGAACAAAACAAATTCGGCCTATGCAGTATCTAGTACTATAAGATCGATGTTCTTGTCTATACTATAGACTTTGTCAAGTTTTTTGACGTATGAATCAGTTCTACCAATGAATCAAAGAAGCAAATAAATTTCAAGAATGTCACCTTTCCACTCATAATAGGCCCATTCAGTGATATATAATTTTAAACTTTTTCATTCATTTTTTGATAGTATTTAACCACCTAAATTTAGGTCAATGATATATTTAATTCTGAATTTGTAAGACCCTTAAAAAGGTCAACACTGCGGGAGAACAGGTAATGACGTCACGATACCGGCACCGGCCACTCGGCGATTAAGTCGCGAGCAGTCGGAGAGCTGTGTAGATATCACATATACATACTTTTATACATATACCAAGCACTGCATATCTTTTACATTGAATGACCTTATTCCCAAAAAGAGGGGATAAAAAGTGTACGTGTTGCACTTTGTCAATTTTGCGCAATATACCCCAGACACGCACAGAGAAACGCAAAAAACATACGGCGGAATCCTCCAGCGAGGACGAAGCCAAGACATAAAAAATCAGACAAAACAAACAAAACACGACCTCAAACACCAAACACGCGCCCCCCGACACCTAAACCCTCCACAAGCGCCCTACAAAACACCCCACAAAATACCCCACAAAACAAACAAAACAGACAGACAAAACCAAACAAGTCCCCCCGGTAATCTTGCGAAAGCAAGAACGGTGGACGCAAGTACAAAAAATACTCACAACACTTAACATTAACTGCACAAAAGCCAAACTCACTAAAGACGGTATAGCCATATATCCAAACACACCAAATGACCACAGACTATTGACAAAGGCGAGGAGTACCACACCTTCACCCTCAGCGAAGAAAAAACGCTGAGGGTGGTGATACGCGGAATACCTGCGGGTGTTTCGCCAAGTGAGGTCCAACTCGACCTCGCACGACAAGGGTTCCCCGGCGCAATAGTGCACCGCATGGCGAGCCGTCAAAATAAACAGGAAATGTCCCTGGTCCTAGTTCAGGCCCCACAGGACCAGGAGGACATCCTGAAGGTAACCCGCTGCTGCTCGCTCGTGGTTCGAGTAGAGCTGCAGCGAAAGCAGCGGGTTGCCACACAGTGCCACCGGTGCCAGCGGTTCGGCCACGGCCAGACCCGGTGCACAGCTGAGCCACAGTGTGTAAAATGTGGCGAAAACCACAGCACGCACGTCTGCAAAAAGGCGAAAGACACGCCCGCCAGGTGTGCAAATTGCGCCGGGCCACACCCCGCCAGCTATATGGGGTGCCCTCAGTACCCCAAAGCTAAAAACACAAAAACACAAAACACAAACACACATACGACACAAAACACTACACAAACACACCTCCTACCCTCCCCAAACACAACCCCAAAACGCACATACGCTGACATGACCAGAAAAACACAAAACACACAAAAACAAAAACACAACACCTCACCACACGCACACAAAGACACGACACCCTCCCAACCGGGCGCGGCGGCCCTGATTGACGCAACAAAGCGTCTTCAGTACTTCTGTGTCCAGCTGACGACCATGGTGTCGAATATGCAAAAATTATTCGACTTCTAATGGCTTGTCGGCCTTTCCAACCCTCCTCGCTGAGAATTTCGTCCTGGAACCTTAACGGGTTCCGGGCCAAAAAAATGGAACTCGTGGACATCTTGAACCGTCTAAACATAGACATACTATTTATTATATAAAAACAATTTGTTTACGTAATTTTAATACTTTTGTTTTTAAATTTGTGACATAAAAAAATTGTTAGTGTGTCTGTATTTGTAATTTTTTTTTCATGTTTATATAGATATTACTGTATTCATTTTGTTGTAATGTTTTAGACACACTTTTTAAATATTTTAACGTTAAGTTTGTTATTTATAAATTGTGATGTAATTTTGAAATTATTAAATTTTATAGTGTCCTGAGGCTGTCACGATAAGTGACGAAACGTCGACAATTGAGAAAATTTGGTGTTTTTCTTGAAATTTGGCCTCTAATTTTCCCACTATTGACAACAAACTGAATAAAAATAAGGCTACCAATATCATTAGTTAGACGTTATGGCTGTCCAGGAGACCTACCTCAGCGAGGCATCCCGTACCTCCATCCCTGACTATGACATATACAGACATGACAGAAACCGTAACGGGGGTGGTGTTGCACTCATAGTAAAGAAGTGCATCGACCACTATCCGCTGCAGCGGCTCCAAACTCAAAACACAGAGGCCGTGGCGATAGCGGTGAGATCGCTACGGCATGGAGACGTTGCGGTGGTGTCCTGTTACCACCCACCCAGACTACCACTACTTGACAATGACTTAGACAAAATCCTTTCCTGGCCCCAGACAATTGCCATCGGGGACTTCAACGCGAAGTCCCCCATATGGCACAGCGGGACGACGACCACAAGAGGTCGCGTCCTGCTGAATTACCAAGACAGACACGACGACTTGACTATACTCGGACCGACAGAACCGAC